>NC_061831.1:17207094-17212094 GCF_019202785.1 Penaeus chinensis
AAAGTATAATATTGAGCTATTTTAAAAATAAAATAGTTATACCGACAACAGAAACGAGGCGTTATTTGGCGTTCGAAGCGGTGTCTAAATCATAATTTTATCAAAACTTTCAATTGAAAATAGAGAATGCGAGATATTCTTTGATTTTAATAAAAAATACATTTCCAAACTCAGAAAATTCATAGGCGCCTATTTCTTAACTTGCCCCCGGGATTCGAGCAAATTTTAGAAAATCGACAATTATTGAAACACCCTATTGTACGTATTTGTATATACATATACACAAAGGAAAATAATTGACTTTTTGTGAAAGCTTTTCGTACTTAATCCCCATTACCTAAAGACGTCTTTGTAGTCACCTCATGGAATGTTACTCTACGTTCTTGCATAATCATGATCGCCATCATCTTTTACAACCGGATACCCTTCCTGAATCCAATCTACCTGTGAACGCTACACGTTAATTCTTCTTGCTGCCCAACGGATCAGCTGGGAACGACATATTACTTGAGTAGTTAACCTTGTAATTGCTGAAGCTTTGCCCTTCCTCCCTGGGACTTGAGGAAGACCTTCACGTAACTTTGTCCGTTATTCATTCTCTTTCTACAACTCTTCTGCTTGTTTATTATCACTTCATCCTTCGATCAATCTTGTTCCCATATAAAAAAAAATAGTTTACTAAATGATATACTTCAGAGTCCAGTGAAGTGTATTGCAGCTAATATTGAATGTTATTACAAAGCCACGGTTATAATTTCT
The DNA here is from genome assembly GCF_019202785.1 of Penaeus chinensis. Taxonomy (NCBI): domain Eukaryota; kingdom Metazoa; phylum Arthropoda; class Malacostraca; order Decapoda; family Penaeidae; genus Penaeus; species Penaeus chinensis. The sequence continues at coordinate 17,207,854 of NC_061831.1, forward strand.
TCTTTATCTTAATAAATGGAGTAAATCTGATGCCTATCGTTTCATTTATCTACAGCGTATGTTTTTTTTTTTCTGTTATCATCTTTATGTAGTTTTACCACTGCCACCTTCTAAATATGTATTTACATGTATATATGTATATATGAATATATATACATATAATACATATGTGTATTTATATAAATACACGCAAATATATACATATAATATACATACATCTAAAAAAAAAAAAAAAAAAAAAATATATATATATATATATATATTTATATGTATATATATATATTTATAGATATGCGTGCGTGTGTGTGTATATATATATATATATATATATATTAAAAGCTAATTGTTTATTTTTAAAAGAATATTTGAACTTATTCAAATAACTTTTTTTTTCTAACAGAGCGACGAATAATATAATAATGAAAAATAATGTAATCTTGTAATAGTTATAGACATGAAATATAGATCTGCCTTACCTTAATCTTTAAAATTTTGAACTCAATTTGAATTTTACATATAATTAATCCAATCAGGGGAAACTGACATGACAATTATCCATGGTATCAAAACGTGACGCCCAACGTGGGGCTCGAACCCACGACCCCGAGATTAAGAGTCTCGTGCTCTACCGACTGAGCTAGCCGGGATTGCTTCCATCGCAACGATTTACTTATAATCAAAATTTACTTCATGGCAATCCTATTGAGCGATGAATTATCTTATTTGGAAGTGACTAATATTTTCCTAAAAGTATCTGTTTGAACCAGTAATACAGTTCTTACTTTTCTCTAATTTCAATCCAAACAGTCCGTTCATATCTTCTAGGGTTAGGTAGAGAAGAGCACAATCCTGATATTGATGAGTACTGCAAAAAGAGCACATATTGTAAATATTACTATGATGAGACCCACACACAGAGACCATACGATTGAGGGTATAATTCACATTCTAATAACTATAATATTTTAATTCTGTGTAAGTAAGGGGGATCATTTGATAACAATTATCTTGATAAGCAAATCAAAATGATAAATACGAATACGATTTTATGATTTTATAGGATGGGCCAACTTATTGGGAGTTACAAAACTATTATTCTGAATAACAAACCAGCAGTTTTAGATAAACGCATGGAGAAAAAAGAACATCCATCACAATTTAAAGAAACATCACAATACATAAACCATGAATACAGAAACACACTCCAAGACAAGCAATAAATTTCTCCTACTTAATTTCTCCTTAAATCCTGTTCACATAAACGATGCGATTTAACTGTAGCGGATACCATTGTTTTTCCCATTAAAGCGACAAAATATCCAAGTAACCTATATATGAATAGAGAGAGAGAATTATATTACTTGATGCAGTTAGTGGTCTATAGATTGTTTTCCCTCAACTATACGCAATTCGCTCTAGATGCAAACTATTGTCATTCGATTTGCATTTGTTTTGAAATATAATAGTTAATAATAATATGGTAAAAAAATACTAATTAATTTTACTTTGATATCGCTACATACATACATACATACATACATACATACATACATACATACATACATACATACATACATACATACATACACACATACATACATACATGCACATATACATACATACATACACACATACATACATACACATACACACACAAACGCACGTTTGGTCCTTCCAATGTAATAGATGCTAAAAACCCAGGGAACAGAAGGTAATCTTTTAAGTGAAAAGTAAAATGTTTTTGTCTTTTTCAAACAATACTTTTTTGTGAGATAAGAGTGTGTTGATTAAATCGGTTTAATCCCCTCTTGTTTTATTCATGTACGTTGCAGAATCAATTACTTCGAATGCATTTGGTTGACAGTAACCTTTGCTTGGATTCCAGGGCTGACTGGAGAGTTAGGTTAGACTCGTGATATCTGTTAATATTAGAGAATATTAACAGATATCGTTATGAGTTGTAATTAATATGCTCTTGAGTTTATTAACAAATAACTGTTAACCCTAGCGATCATACTGTAAGCTAACAGTTGTTAGACTTGCTGTAGGGAGATGCAAACTGGCACTCAATTACTTATAAATCTATTAACATTGGACTCACGCTCTACTGACTGAGCTAGTTAGATTTTTTTTTTTTTTTTTTTTTTAATTACAACCGACTTGTTACCTGAAAGGCCTTTCCTCAGCCCGTTTTTTCCCGTTATCTATTAGGTCACTTGGCCAGCGTTGATGATAAACTTTATCGGTAACCTATTTGTGATCCGGAATCAAAGTTCACCAGTTTCTTTTTCACTTCATTTAACAGCATTCCATCCGATCTTCTGTAGTTGATGGCAGAAGCGTTATGCTGAACAATGAAGGCAGAAAACAAAAAAACAAGCATCAAATTAACTGTAGACCTTCCTGAAATAAGTCACATTTGAAATAAGGTCCACATACGCCGGATATGGAGAAGGGCGACCGGATAAAGATGCCATTTTCTTCTAAGACAGAAGGATATGTGTTGCAGTTTCTGGTTTATTGAGGGTTACTAGCCGATAGTTCCTGGCCTGCTTCAGCCATGTTGATCGAGAAAATTATGGAAATGTTGTTGGATGCTTCCCGAGTATGAGTTAACATGGTTATAGTCTCGGGTGGGCCGATTTGTGAAAATAAGCCAGTATTAAGGAAAGTGCTAGTCTACCTTTTTAACCAGGAAGTTTGAGACTCTCCCTCTCTCTCTATCTCACTCTCTCTCTCTCTCTACACACACACAAATATATCATCATCGTCGTCATCAGCCCGTCTCGTTCCACTACAGAACGTAGGCCTCGCCCATTGTTTTCAGATCCTTCCGATTTTGCGCTTTCTGCGCCCTTGGTCACCGTGTGTTAGCTATATCCCAGTCTCTGTACTTTATCTCTCTATGTGTATACATGTGTGTGTGTGTGTGTATGTGTGTGTGTGTGTGTGTGTGTGTGTGTGTGTGTGTGTGTGTGTGTGTGTGTAAATAGATATATAGATATGTGTATATATATGTGTGTGTGTGTATATATATATATATATATATATATATATATATATATATAATCCGGGATGGTAAAAACATGTCTAATGTTTGTTTATTTATTGATTGCATTTCCACCTAGATGGCTCTATAAAAGCTTCATCACCAACGAGCCAATAACTTGTCCTGCCTCACCTTTTAATAGTTTCCCTTATTTTCCAAAATATTCTATTTTGTATTGCCATTAGTATTCTGCACCCCAAGGTTAGAAAACAGTATTATTATCATCTATTGCAAAAATTCTTCCGTTTCAGCATCTAAGATCATTTGCAGTGTATTCAAAATATGGCGATGGGGTGTGGTTTGAGGGCGAAACCCCTGGGCAATGAAGTTTTTTGGTTCATAGGACAATGATGGTGGATTCCCGTGATGGTTAATGGTTAAAACAATTTTTTTTTCGACATCAGAGGCCATATAGCATCATGATAAAGTACTGTGGCGAAAGGGGTAAAAACGAGTTAACGATTAAGAAAATACTTGAGGCGAGGACTGAGGTCCAAGGCAGGGGTGATCCCCTACATTGGGCCTCAGGCTCCGTCCCCTAATCCCCCTACGACCACAATGGGGAAGGGATTAGGGGGTGAAGAGGGCAGTATCTACGATTTTGTCCAAATTGAGTTATCGTACCCAAAGGCCTTAAATACACTATATTCACCTTTTGGACACCCTTGATGCATTTTTTCCATAGTTAACGAGATTTTTACCATTCACATTGGCAGTATTTACCAAAAGGTAGTGGCGACACCACATTAAAAGACAATTTTCTCAAAACCATGATTATGCAGGGGGGGCGGTATTGTTAACATTATAATTATCATGATGTCATTGATGATAATAACATGATATTAAATGCTTAAAAAAAACAAAACTCAGAGGATGATAATAACATGATATTAATTGTTTAAAAAAACGAAAACTCGGGCCTACTAATTCGCTACTTGGAAACTGAGTGCTTGTGGAGGCATCTATGTGCAAACAAAATGCACATGAGAAATTCATAATCGACAGTACATTCACCCTGCACCAATATATTGAATTTTATGGTATCACGAGACATAGAACACTAACCCATCAGTAAGCAAAAATATGTTTACCAAACTCACTTACAAACAGTTAGTTATATACACGTATACAACCATTATAATCACCAGATGGCAGGTAAACAAAAATATAAATAAAGCAAGGTTATTTCGAA
>NC_061831.1:17224594-17234594 GCF_019202785.1 Penaeus chinensis
ATATACTGTGCTTATATATATATATATATATATATATATGTATGTATATATATATGTATATATATACAGTATATATATATATACTGTATATATATACAGTATATATATATATATATATATATATATATATAAACTGTGTGTATATATATATATATATATATATATATATATATATTGTGTATATATATATATATATATATCTACAGTATACACACATATATATATATATGTGTGTGTGTGTGTGTGTATGTATATGTATGTAAGTATGTGTGTCTGTATGTATATACCTGCATACTGTCTATATACAAGCGCACGCACGCACGTGCACACACACACACACATATTTATAATATATATATATATATATATATATATATATATATATATATATATATATATGTATATTTATGTGTATGTGTATGTATTCGCTTTTGTATATGTAATTTATCTATCTATATAGATATGTATACATATAATATATATATATACATATATATATATATATAATGCCATATACATTACTTTGTGAAATTTGTCACATAGACCTATGCGAGTTCTAGCAGATTGTCGTAGGTGACGATACATTCCAATAGTACAGCCCGGCTAGCTCAGTCGGTAGAGCACGAGACTCTTAATCTCGGGGTCGTGGGTTCGAGCCCCACGTTGGGCTTTCATTTTCATATTTTTTTGCACTTATTGAGGTGGTTTTCTTTCGTAATGAATAACAAGGTCTTCTCGGCAAGATCAATAGTGTTACTTCCTATTTATCAAATTCCTCCTAGATAACAATTCCATCATTATAGTGCGCACAGCAAAGGTCGCGGGCTCGCGCCACGCAGCCGGCCGGGGGCCGCCGGGGTAACCATTCCCCGTGCCGCCCCGCTTCTCGGTCGGTTTGTGGCCCTGCCCTTCACACAGGCGACCGCTCCCGTCTAGACGTCCGGAATGGTTTCCGAGTGCCGCCCCCCCCCCCCCTCACTGAGGTGAAACAACCTTTGGATGGTTGCTTTAGAGGGATGAAAGGAACCAGCTGGCAAAAGGACAAAACCCCCTTCCCTCACTGAGGTGAAACAGCCTTTGGATGGCTGCTTCAATGGGGAAGGGGGAAGTACTTTGAAACGACACAGGTCCTTTCCTTCCTCACTAAGGTGAAACAACCTTTGGGTGGTTGCTTCAGAGTGATGAAAGGAACTGCCTGGCAAAAGTGCAAAACCTCCCTTCCCTCTCTGAGGAGGAATCCCCTCGAAAAGACACAGGTCCTTTCCTTCCTCACTGAGGTGAAACAACCTTTGGGTGGTTGCTTCAGAGGAATGTAAGGAACTGCCTGGCAATAACGCAAAACCTCCCTTCCCTCACTGAGGTGAAACAGCCTTTGGGTGGCTGTTTTAGAGGGAAGGGGGAACTACTTTGAAAAGACACAGGTCCTTTCCTTCCTCACTGAGGTGAAACAACCTTTGGGTGGTTGCTTCAGAGGGATGAAAGGAACTGCCTGGCAAGAACGCAAAACCTCCCTTCCCTCACTGAGGTGAAACAGCCTTTGGGTGGCTGTTTTAGAGGGAAGGGGGAACTACTTTGAAAAGACACAGGTCCTTTCCTTCCTCACTGAGGTGAAACAACCTTTGGGTGGTTGCTTCAGAGGGGTGAAAGGAACTGCCTGGCAAAAGTGCAAAACCTCCCTTCCCTGACTGAGGTGAAACAGCCTTTGGGTAGCTGTTTCAGAGGGAAGGGGGAACTACTTTGAAAAGACACAGGTCCTTTCCTTCCTCACTGAGGTGAGGCAGCCTTTGGATGGATGTCTCAGAGGGCAGGAAGAATCCCTTTGAAAAGACAGAGGTCCTTTCCTTCCTCACTGAGGTGAAACAACCTTTGGGTGGTTGCTTCAGGGGAACGAAAGGAAGTGCCTGACAAGAACGCAAAACCTCCCTTCCCTAACTGAGGTGAAACAGCCTTTGGGTAGCTGTTTCAGAGGGAAGGGGGAACTACTTTGAAAAGACACAGGTCCTTTCCTTCCTCACTGAAGTGAAACAACCTTTGGGTGGTTGCTTCAGAGGGATGAAAGGAACTGCCTGGTAAAAATGCAAGACTCCTCTTCCCTCACTGCGGTGAAGCAACCTTTGGGTGGCTGCCTCAGAGGGCTGAGCAAAAGGGCTCCAAACAATGATGTCTCGTAGGTGGAAGGGCATCCCCTCTGGTCTCTCCCCAGGGGTTTACACCTACCCACGCGTTTGCCGTGCGTAGCAGTCTTGTGCGCTGTGGAGACGGGAGTCCTGGAGGTTGAGCGATGCCGTGAACGAGTACGCCCTGCGGCTAGCAACACGCCTCTTTGGTCCTCTATTCCAGCAAGACAGGCGGCCTGATCCCGGCCCGGTCACGGTCAATCGGCTGGTCTCCCCCGGGAGGCTAGGGTCAAGCAGCCATGCCGCCATTGGCACTCACAATGGTCCGTGAGCGCCGTCACAATGGCTATTGGCTGCGTATATCCTCTCATCACTCCTGTTGCTGTTAGACACTGATTCTGACACTCAGCTTCCCCTTGTTGGACTCCGTGGTGGGTGGGGGCGTGAGAGGATGAAGCACTTACCAATTTATGGAAAAAATTAACAAACACCCCCCACAGACTGATAATAATGTTGACGAACCGCGTAAGGCCCAGACCACGGCAGTCACCATGAAGCCATATGTGCCTTCCGGTGGCAAAAGCCCCATGCACAGGATGACACTGTCACCCCTGCTGCTAAGGTGGACAAGACCGAAGCCAATGGGTCTGTCCACCGAATAGTCAAACATCTTGACTCGCGAGCTGGCCTCTCCAGGCCAACAGCTAAGCCAGGGAGGCCCCTGAGTTCTCAGACGGCCTCCCCGATTGAGAGGGGAGAACAGGCTGAACCAGCCGCATCAGCTCCTGCCTCCACAAACAAGCCCGAAAGCCGAAAGGGCGGGCCGAAGCATCCAAGGCCGGAGACCGACTCTGATGAAGAGTCGGGACCCCCTAAACGCTTCGCCCAGTTCAAAGTGCCAGCTAAACCCGAAGGCTTCGACAATGCCTACCAATTGGTCAGGGCATTGGAGTTGCAACGGAAAATCCGGTTGTCGATCCGGGTCGCCCGAGATCAGGGCATGATCATAATACCCAAAGATCAAGCTACCTTGAATTTCCTCTGGGAAACGAAGGAGCTAGCCGATGGGAGGAAAGTGAGTTTCCCCACTAAGTCCCAAGGAAAAGAGAACCAAGATGGTGCTACTTGGCTTCTCAGTCTCGTACGATGTGGAGCTGATTGCTTCACACCCACAGGTCGTGCAGGCTTCCCGAATGTCGAAGGGGAAGACTCCAACCAGGCAAGTCCTGGTGACCATGAAAGGTGCCCCAACCACTACCCTTGATCTGGGTAACTGGGGCACCTACAACCTTCGAACGTATGTGCCAGAACCACTTCGGTGTTTCAAGTGCCAGAAATACGGTCACCACCAGGCTAACTGTACAGCCAAGCCTAAATGTGGTGTCTGTAGCAAGGCACACAACACAGAGGTATGCCTCAAGGCATACAAAGAGGAAAAGAGGGACACAACAGCCAAATGTCCCAACTGTGCCAAGAAGCATCATGCCTGGAGCCTGACTTGCTCTGTCAGGAAAGAGGCGGCCCTCAGGCGACAAGAGGTTGCTCAAAAGCGACCAGACTTTGTTCCTGCCCCACCGGGCACCCATGTCTGGGGAAGGAACAAATTGGAAAAGGCCTCCCGACCTCCTAAAAGGAAGGAAGCCGAACCCCAGCCGACACCGGATGTCTCCAACAAAAAGGAGTTTCCGACAATGCCAAAGGTGCAGAAAAAGAAACTAAAGAAAAAAGGTTCTAATAGCACCACAAAAACCTCCCCAACAGATGATCATCTCCTCTTTGACGAGGACGATATGACTCTCCTGTTAACTGCTGTTGTCTCAGCAGTAGCAACAGCCCTGGGGAGGTTGAGTGAGGAGGCCGAGAAGGCAGTTTCGGTCGCCATGACGGCAATGACCCAGACTGTCGCAGCCTTAAAGGGAAGAAAGCTGGTTAGAGCAAAACCAGCCTCACCCTCACCCCAGAACGAGACTCCCCTCCCCACTCCAAACCAGGCCATGCCTTCACAGGCAGAGCCAAAACAGGCTGAATCTGTGCAGCCAGAGCCAGATCACGCTGACCTTGCCCAGACAAGGCCAGCAAGGCCAGCCAAGAAAAAGCCTGAGAGAAAAGCCGAACCAACCAAAGTCAGAGCTACCAAAGGCTCTCCACCTCCCAGTGGACCCAAGGATAGCCTGACAACAGACGAGGAGCCCTCAACCAGCGAGGACCTCGCAATGGAGTTGTCAGACTCCGACGATGTCTCTGATGTAACTATCACTGAGTAACATCATGACACACCATCTAAGTATCCTACAGTGGAACATCAATAGCTTCTCTGCAAAGAACGCTTTTCTCCAAGCAGTAGTGCGATCAAGGAACATTGACATTGTCATGCTCCAGGAGACATTAACAGTGGACACTGTTCGCTTCTCAGGGTACCATGCCTTCACACTGCCACGAACACCTGGCAAGAAAGGCTTTATCACCCTTGTGAGAGCAACAATCCCCTGCTCCGCATAAGCCGATGCATCGCACTGTGGAGACGATGTTGAATCCCTTGCCGTCGAGGTTCACCTGGCCGGGGGGCCCCTCAAACTGTACAGCGTGTACAGCCGGCCACGCTGTGGAAGCTTAGACATCAGCCAGGTCTGTGCTTCTGCTGCACATGACCGAGTGATCATAGGGGGAGACTTCAATGCACACCACCCCATCCTGGCTCCCTGCCGGGCACCGGATGCGGCCGGCTATCACATAGCCGACGTGCTAGAGACATTCCCTGAGATCGCTCTCCTCAACACCCAAGATCCAGCGCATGTCAGAGGAGGGGTCCTAGACCTCACCCTGGCCACTGCGACTCTGGTGGGGAGGATTGGCTGGCGTGTCGATGAGACCGTCACAAGTGACCATTACGTCACTATAACTACCCTCATGGATGCTGGCCCAGCCGAAATCCTAAGACCGAATCCAAGATGGAAAACAGACAAGGCCAACTGGCAGGCATTTCAAAACGCCTTTGCCCTCTGTCTGAGATGCAATGATCCCCCACAAAGCGAAAATGTGGAAGTGCTCGAAGCTAGCCTGCTAAACGCCATTAATGAAGCAGACTCACAGACCATACAAAGTCACAAAGACGTTTGGTACTTCAATGACGAGATCAGGGAGGTCAACCGCAGGGTGAACATGTGCCGAAAACTATTCCGAAGGCAAAGAACCCCTGACAACTTATCCCTCCTAAGGGAGGCTGTCACGGATGCCAAGGAAACTGCCAATAGAGTCAGGCAGGAAAAGTGGCTGGAATGGTGTGAGTCATTCGACCACCAAACCACCCTTTCAGAGCTGTGGCAACGGGTCAAGCGAGCTACCAGCCGCTCAGGCCCGAGGTGCACCCATCACGACCCCCAAGCAGAGGCTAACAGACTGGCGCACGAGTTCTTTGCGAGAACGAGCAGCAACAGTCTGCCAGCCGAGCTGAGGGCAAAACAAGTGTGTCTACAGCCAGACAGACACGCTCAGATCAGAGAAAGGGTAGCCGAACCCGATAACTCAGACGTTATCTTTTCTCTGAGGGAACTAAGGAAAGCCTATAAAACCAGTTCCAACATAGCCCCGGGCTCTGATGGGATCTTGTACCCCATTATCTCCCACCTAGGACTAGCAGGTGAGCATGCACTCTTGCAACTCATCAACAAGTCCTGGGAAACTTCCACTCTACCCCAGAGTTGGAAGAGGGCTACCAAAGTTCCCGTCCCAAAACCAAAGGAGCCGGGGAAGTACCGCCCCATCTCTCTGCTCAGCTGCCTGGCCAAGACGGCCGAGAGGATGGTACTAAACCGGCTTCAATGGAAAACGGGACCCCCGCACGAACACCTCCACCGGTTCACAAGGGGCATGGGCACAGCACACAGCATAGCCACGCTCTTAAACATAATCAGCAAGGGTATTCCTTGACCTGGAGAAGGCTTTTGAACTGGCAAGTCCGCTTGCCATTCAGGAAAGCCTGATCTAGAAGGGAATCAGAGGAAAGCTCTTGGCTTGGATAGGTGACTACTTCAGGAACAGGACTGCCAATGTCAAATTCCAGGGTCACCTATCGCAGCACATGCCGCTCGAAAATGGAACGCCACAGGATGGGGTTCTCAGTCCAGCCCTATTTAACACTTTAATGTCCTGCATCCTCAACATAAACCTCCCAGTAGGGTGCAAGATCATCTCGTATGCAGACGATCTCGCTATCACCTCCACTGGACAATGCAGCCAGAATAAAGCCCAGCGTTGTCTGAACCTCGTGTCAGAGGAGTGTTGTAGGACAGGACTAAAGACCTCTGCAGCCAAATCCAAAGCCATGGCTCTGAGACAGAGAGTTCGAGGCACAGGACTGAAAATCCAGGGAGTGGAATTAGAATGGGTCCAGGACTACCTATACCTTAGGGTAAGGATAGACCGGACCCTCTCCTTCCAGAAGGAGGTCCAGTACCTGGTTGACCGAACCAAAGCAAGACTGTCCGTCATGAGAGCAATGACTGGGAGACGCATAGGGGCCAGACACAAAGTGTTAAGATCATTCTATGCACATGCTGTCCGGCCCATTGTGGACTATGCTTCAGTCGCTCTAATTGCCGCAAAGAAAAAGCACACAGACAAATTAGAAACAGTCCAAAATGAAGCTGCCAGGATCATTCTGGGTGCCCCGAGGTGGACGAAGGTCCTCAACCTCCTGATGGAGGCAAACCTTCTCCCCCTGGACTCACGAATCGATCTAATGGCAACACAATTCCTGTCAAATCTTTGCAAACAACTCCTGGCTGTCTCATACAGCCAGGGTGTTGATACGCCATCAGCTCAAAGAACAGCTTCTTGCTAAGGGCATGGACTCCCCCCACCCTGACTTTGCCGAAGCCCCGCCGTGGGCACTGAGCCTGATAGAGTTCAACATAATGAGCCTGTCAATGAAAAAGAGCCTATACCCCATGCCTAGCCTAAAGGCAGAAGCCCACAGGGTCATTGCAGCCATCACTCCTCCGGTAAGTAGAACATACTACACGGATGGATCGGTCGATCCCTTGAGCCACACTGCAGGCGCCGGCTTTGCAGCAAGGGATGACACGCGATCCATGAGGGTAACAGACAACGCCTCCTCGCTACAGGCAGAGGCAGTTGCAATCATGGGAGCCCTAGGCCACGCGTCCCTAAGGGAAGGACACGTGGTCATACACACAGACTCCAGGGCAGCCATTGACTGTCTTCAGCACAGCTCACCCACAGACAACATCTACCTACTGACCACGATTCTCACAATGGCACAGAGAATTCTTGCTCAGGGTAGAAGAATTATCATCAACTGGGTCCCAAGCCACATCGGCATCAGAGGGAACGAGCTTGCTGACAGACTAGCCGTCGCTGGCAGGGGTATGCCCCCAAATCCCATGACGATAAAACCGAGCCGAAAATTACTTATGGAGAAGTGTGCCTTGGTCGGTCGTACCTTCCTACGGCAGCTCCACAGAGAGGAAACGAGAACCTCCCCCTCGGCCAGCTGGTACTCAGACGCCACAGGCTATGAACCACTGGCACTCTCTGAAGTAAGCAACAGAGGTACCGAAGTCATTCTTCACAGAATGCGCCTAGGTTACCATTGTGTATGGCAGATTATCCCAACAATCGAACGCGATGAAAGGAGCTGCAAGCACTGCGGCGAGCCGAACGCCACACTAGTCCACTACCTAGAAAATTGTGACCATACACAATTCCTGAGACAGGGACCGCCCACAACAGCCGCCGTGCTGGTAAAGAGGCTATGCGAAATGCTTACACCATGGCGGCAGGAGCGCCTGCTGGCAATCCCGCCGCCATGGTAAGCACCGAGTGTCAGACAACTCAATGAGACAGCCGTAAAAAGCTGACACAGGCCGGGCCATATTTAGAAGGCCCGGGCGAAGCTAGAACTTCGCAAACCATAAAGAAGAAGAAGTCTCAACTTGAAGATACATATAGATATACACAGATATATCATATATAGATATAGTTAATCATTGCCGGTATCCTATACTTGTAACCAACTTAATCACTACTACTTTTAAACTTAAGTGTAAAAAACAAAAGAAATATAAGATACACTGCACACTTCAGGAAACACAAACTTGCTACGCCCAGCGCCACCAGAAGATTAATGGCTTTCTTCCGAGGCTCTCCTGAATTTGAATAATAATTTGTATAATACCCACACTGTGAGGCAAATGTACACAATTATTCCCAAATAAGTATACCAATGGTAGAGGACGACAGAGGGAAAGACATGGAAATCACCACAGCCGGCATTATCGAAATCCAATTAAATTAAAAGAATATTAGATTTCTATTTTGTGTAAAGTCGCCGCTACCACCACTGTTTCCTTAGAAAACTGGGAAACATTTCTCCTTCAGGTGAATTTATTACTGTAAGAATATTAAAATCATAATTTCTGTAATGAAGGGATTATGTATGCATGTATATATGTGTATGTATAGATAGATAGATAGACAAAGAGACAGATAGATAGATGTAGATATATAGATAGGTATATGTGTGTATATATGTATATATACATATGCATATATATATATATATATATATATATATATATGTGTGTGTGTGTGTGTGTGTGTGTGTGTGAGTGAGTGAGTGTGTGTGTGTGTGTAATTGGCGATCTGTGATTATACTGGAATAAAAAGCGTCATTCTAATAATCTGGTGATACAGTGAATGTGAAAGTCATGCTATCACACTACCTTAATACTGCTGCTTTACATAAGATAATTGATAAGAAGATTGATAACAATACATTTATTGAGGACAATAACAAAACAAGAATAGTAATAATAGTCACTCAATATTGCCAACAATAACAACAGTACTACTGTTACCACTGTTACAGCTGCTGCTGCTTCAACTGCTCCTGCTCCTGCTACTGTCACTACATATTAATAGCATCCAATCCTCCTCTTACACACTTCCTTATATTCCGTCGTTGAGCCGCTTGGCGATCGCTAATTCGTAGTTCATTCCTTAGAATTAAATCGTTCTAAGGCACAAGCGACATATCGGAGAAGCAAGAACGGCAGGAGACGCCTTATCCAGGCAGCTCTACATCCTCTTGGCTGTTTTTTCGGACATGATTCCAGCAAGCCTTTTGATAACTTTACTGTGAGGATCCGTTCTTCCTGAAGCTGTAAACACTAATGGCGTGAAAGTTATGTAACATATGTTTTGGACTTTTTCCGAACATGCCCTAGATTGTTTCACCGTTTCCCTTAGGAGCTGCTATTAATGTTGACCCCGATAGCACAGAGCCATAATTTCAAAGATTCGAATGTTTCGGAATTCTCTGCCAATGCGTCCCGAGTCCTCGAGTACTTCTTAATTCATTCTTAAATATCTTACTATTTTCGGTCTATTATAACGGGCACAATGTCACCAGAGATATTAGAAGAAAAAAATGCAGGGACAATGATTATCATATGCCAATAAGTGTTCAAGCATGACTGAGGAAATTCTTTTACGACACCCGTGCACATATTTACATGTGTGTGTACACATATATACTGTGTGTGTGTATATATATGTATATATGTATATATATATATATACTGTAACTATATATAGATATAGTTAATCATTGCCGGTATCCTATACTTGTAACCAACTTAATCACTACTACTTTTAAACTTAAGTGTAAAAAACAAAAGAAATATAAGATACACTGCACACTTCAGGAAACACAAACTTGCTACGCCCAGCGCCACCAGAAGATTAATGGCTTTCTTCCGAGGCTCTCCTGAATTTGAATAATAATTTGTATAATACCCACACTGTGAGGCAAATGTACACAATTATTCCCAAATAAGTATACCAATGGTAGAGGACGACAG
>NC_061831.1:17239594-17242094 GCF_019202785.1 Penaeus chinensis
AGGTTGGGGATAAAGCCCCAAGGTAAGGAAGTGCTTTATGATATCAAAGGTCTTATTACGGTAAATGTATAGTAGCGAAAAGTGTTAGGAATGAGTTGATGACTAGGATACAGTTACAGGTTGAACAGTACTAGAGTAGTATGGCAATGAAAAGGGCAGAGAGGGGGAGCTGATGAGGTTTAATATAAGGTAAAGGTTGAACTTGAACACACGAATATGCCGTAGGCCTTCGACATGTTCGTCTGTCTTCCCTTTGTTGCAATTTGTTCGACATGAATTTCACAAGGTAAAGGTTGTTAGAAGGGGTAGGAGTTAAGGGGGTAGGGAGTATTCTGATAAAGTATTGTGGCAAAAAGGGTAAAAATTGATTAACAATTTGGATAAGTGGAAAGAACAAAAGGATGAAAAGAAAAGGAAAAGGAAAGAGATCATGCACAATTAGTCGAGGGTTGAGGCCCAAGACAGGGGTGATCCCCTACACTGGGCCACAGTTTCCGCCTTCCAAGCCAGTCAATATGAGTGTGTTGTTGCGTAAGAAAACTACAATTATATGAGAACCGAATTTCATTTCTGTATAAAAACAGGAAACTAGGGCTCTAAATAAACGTTGGATTTGATCTATCATTCGATAAATCAAAACAACAATTTGCATGTAGCGCTTTTTCCGCTGTCTAAATCCATGCCTTTTATAATGCTTCCCAACTCAGCAATATGGTGGTCGCGCATTTCTTCATTTTATAATCCATTGCCGTATACTATAGGTTCCCAACCCTGAAAACGTGCTAAAATTTATCACTTACGATAAGGCTGCAAAAATAAAGCTTCCAGTTTCATGTATCATTGCTCTTAGCTCTAATATACACTCAGGGCATCATGTTGGTTTAATCTTGAAAAAAAGTGGACTTGGAATGTTGGGCCGGAACCTTTTGCTACGAATGATACCTGGTTTATCTGTTCCAGTGTGGAATATATATCGAGAGGCGAGTTTATGTAACTTAGTGGTTACATTTTCTTCCCATTTTTTTTTTTTTTTTTCAAACACATTCACACATGATTACAATTTACAAATATATGCACTTCCAGAGGTAATATGTCAAAATATTCATGCCATGCAGCAGGAAGAAAAAATCTGGATATAATTTACATATCACATATACAGTACTTTCTCCGTTTCTCGATTTCTTTTGCGACCACCAGTCAATCTCGGTAAAAAGTCTTTCAAGCAAAATTGAACAAGGGAAATATTTTCTCAAAGGGGAGACACTTTTCAATACATGAAGCTAAAGCCTATTTTTACAGATCTTATCCCCCCATCAAGATTCATTTTAAGGTTATCAATTTACTCTGAATTTAGCTCAAGTCCTCGTTTTTTTTTGTTTTTTTTTTTTAATAAAATAATGGTAATACAATTTTAACAATCATTTATCCAGTACTCCACACAAGAAATCAAATACACAGTAGAAGTTCTTGGATTGGACACTGGATATCCTGGTCAAGAACATGTACTGTATATTATGATTAAAATCTTGGTACAGAACCTTATGCAAATGATCTCCCGGCTACAGACATTCTGGAATGTTGCTGTGCATGTGTAACCATATCTATCTTAGAATTTCATGTGGCATGTCTGTCTAGAGGAAAGAAAATGAAACAGGAGTTCTACAGGTACATTTGTATTGACAAGAACACAGTACTCAAGATATGAAAACTGCATTAATTCTAGAATTAAGCTTTTCAGGTTTGGAAATGCTCCAACTGAAAATAAAATTAATTCAAGCCATACAGATGGTCTTGTTTTTTTTCCATACTGCATTGGCTTCGCACAAAGTACTGACAACACAAGGTAATTTTGCGCAAGTTCACATTAAACTAATAAACATGATGACTTACACTAAAATTACACGAATCACAAAGCAACCTATATCAAGTAAATTTCCTATTGATGCTTGATAAATATGCTCCACAGTAAAGTTAAAAGATGGCTGTGATAAAAAATTAAATGCCTGTCAAATATATAGCCACAAATTCAGAAACACAGCCTTTCATATATATATTCATATACATATATATAAACAAGTTCACACACCATAATGGAAACTGCTAAATATATAAATAGATATATAAATTGCTTTTGTTTTGTGGTGTTAATTTCCTAAAGACACAATTCCAATTCATTTCCTTTTGTTTTTCTGGAATGGTAAAGTAAAATTTGACTAAATTTCACTTTCACAAACATCAGATACCAGTAACTTTTACTTGCCCATAAAACTAAAGTCGCTCAATATTTCAGAACCTATCATATTCCTATTAACAAATTTCCTTAATTTTCCACACTATGTTCTAAGAAGTGTCCAACATCAATTCATTATAGTATATAAATATATCCATTTCTTTCCAGATTCTGTAATGGTGAAATTTACCTCTAATCAGTATCAAAATTTCAAGTTTTCACATTGGGAAAAAAAAAAGTTACAAGACCTGGTTTTATTTACACGAGGCT
>NC_061831.1:17247094-17269594 GCF_019202785.1 Penaeus chinensis
CGGCTTTAGAATATTAACATAAGGCAAGGGAGATATCTTTTTATAATTAACTGCAAACATCTAGGTGATGTGACCATCACTTTACACAAAAATTTGACTTGAAGGACAGGTGATGTGAATGTGTTGTCATGAGAAAATTTTCCATCTTGAGAATTTCCGCTGAAGAGCAGGGTGATAGGAATGACTCACTCGAGTGCACAAAGCTCTTGGGGGTTGGTTAGGAAGGGGCACTTAGGGAGGGGATTTTGCATCATTTTTATTGATACACGAGTGTGGAATGTAGCAAACATGAGCCATGACTGGAAGAGCACTGGCTTCAGGAAGGAAGTTATTTCCATGCTAAGGATCCTAAAGACAAATAATAAAAGGTTACTTATTGTCACTATTACTTCACTGTGTTATGGACTACCTTGAGAGATGATATGGAGTCTGTACAAGGAAAACAGTTTATTACCAACTGGATAAAGAAAATCAAACAACAAATACAGACAAAAAAATTACACTGCAAGGGGAGATGTCACAGCCTACAAGCCATACATTTGTCAGAATGGCTGCTCAAAGTATGCCTAATGCTTGTAAATTGGGCCATGTGTGGACAGTGAAGCATCCAGATCCAAGGGGTTAATGAAAACATGTATAATACTTGATTTTACAAACAGGTGTGATGAATTCTGCATTAAATTACCCATGATGGTGGACAGAAAAGTGCTGAATTGGGAACTGAGCAAGAGCTACTTAGCCTGAAGTGAATTTTTGTTTTACACGTTCCATATCTAACGAAAATCATATTTCTGAACAAATTTGCAAAACATTTTCAGATATCAATTCCATTATAAGAAGAGAAGTGGACACCCATTATATACCGCACACTTTTTTTTAATCAAGTCATCATTCAACAGTGCAATCTTCCATTACTTTTGTCCCTTAAATAAATTGTTCCTTTGTTGGCTATATTTCTGCAAAAGTCACAGTCTAAGAGAGAGTAAAACTACTAGGGCAAAGACATTCTCCACACTACTTATATCCTTAACCCACTGGCGACTGGTGTAGAAAACTAAAAAAAAAACTACGCTCTGGCGAACCACGGCAACGCACGTGAATTCGGTACATCAAGCCGAATCACTGCCTTGTAGCACTTTGGCGCGCCACCGCGGCGGACAGCCGCACGCCACATTTCGAGCGTATTGTTATGACGCCTTTAGGCGTGACCCGTCGGGAATGGGTTAAAGCAATACCTTAAACACACTATGTACAATTTAGTTTGTGTATAGTGGATTTTTCTACTGCAGAATCAAGACTGGAGTGTTTTGCCATTCATTCTTTTTTGTTTTAATTTATTTTTATGTGGAGATTTATATTCCTTTCTCATAGCTTTTAATATTTTTTGAATATCCCAACAGGAGGAGGAAGTGGAGAAGGAGAGGAAGAAAGAAAGAAAGAAAAGGAACCAACACCTAGGAGTATATGTACTACCCCTTTTTGCACAATTAAATAGAAAGAGACAAAGTATATAAAATGTATCAAGATTTCTACATTTTTTAGTGTTATTCACAACCCGTTTAAACTTGTCCAAAACCTTGTTAAAAAGATATGAAATATCTACTACTTGGCATGAATGATTACACAAATTATGAACTTACAAATCACATTCTAACCACAATGAAATAATTTTAAGGCATTTCCTCATGAGAATTTTCTATTTGTATGACAACAAAGAAAGAAAAAATAAAATCTAATTCATCATATAAGTTAGGCATTATTTGCAAGTGCAAGAAAATTTACAAAGAGGACTTAGAAATGCTTCTTTTCTTTCATTCTGCCTCCTTTCGAGCATTGTTTTCCTGTGTGATTATCTGCTGCTGTAGTCACACTGAAGACGGCATGATCGTTCTTTAATTCCATTAAATTTCCCGTCTGACTTAAATCTGGCCATTGGAAATCGTAGGGATATTGTGGTTCTTTCAGTCTTGTACAAGCATGTAACCGATAATTCCCATACCTGATTTTTGTCAACCTGCAGGAGTTTCTACAAGTTCTATGACCCTTAACCCAATGACATTTGATGCAAGTTAATCGTCTACATCTCAGTTTTCTAAAAAAAAAAATTATTTGCTTTGGAATAGACTGTTCAGAGACGGTAGCTTCCTCAACTTATGATAAGTTTAAAAGATCAGCTAATGTGTTTTTTCTCCATAAATAGCTGATAATTTTCTATTTCCTCTTTCTTTCTTAGCTGTTTTGACCTGCACTAACACTTATGGTGTTATAATTCTCAATTTTATCAGTGTGGCTCTTTATACAGAATAACATAATAAAATAACATTATTCAACCTGCACAAGAAATAAAGAAAACGAGTACAATAAAATACACAAAGCATAAGTAACACCCCACCCTCCAGACAACACTGTGGGGGAAACTAACCTGAACACTTCAGAGCATTTGTTAACATCTCTCGGCACTTCAGCCGCAGGGCATCAGTAGTAGGTGGAGCTGAAGGAGGAAACGAGGTAGGCTTGGAACTCCCACTCCCGCTGCTACTGCTGTTGCTGTTACTGTTGCTGCCACTCTTACTCTCCTTTTTCTCCTCCTTGTCCTTCTTCTTCTCTTCTTTATTATCTTTATCTTCGTCCTCCTTCTTGTCTGAGGGGGAAAAAGTTTATCTCTGGTTATCAATAATTCTGAATACTCACAGGGTGTATTTAGGCTTAGTACACCATACAAGATAAATGTCTTAATAATAGGAAGTACAATTTACATACATTACATTGCTAAATATAGAATGATCCAAATCTGGAATCAGACTAAAAGCAAGGGATTATATTTTTTGGCAAAACTAGGCGAGCCCAAATCCTGCAATCTTATATCTGGCAATATGGATGTATATTCTATGTTTTTTCTTAAGTTTAAGCCCCTGCCGACGGGTACGACATGTAGACACGTGCTATGCCCACTGTGAGTACTTGTTTGATTGTTTTTACACATAGATGGCTACACTTGTACTAAGTCACCAATGAGCCAGTTACAAGTACTGCCTGTCTCGCCCGTTCACCCTTTTCTTTGATTTACAAAATATTTTATTTTATTTTGCTGTTACTAATGTTAAAAAACATTATAATAATTATAATGTTTATAATGTTTTGTGGCTAAGCACTAGCAGAGCCATCTATGGGCAGACATTTCACAAAAAATATAGAAAATAGGCACAGCATTTTTCCCATTTTTTGTTCATTTTCCCCAGCAGCATTGGGTTAAACAGTATTATGTGGTTATAACATTAAAATTATTCTGAAGACAATGTACACACACACACCGCAATTCTAATCTAGCCAATACAGCGAAAGGAGGTAGTTCAGAGATCAGGACGGAGAATGGGTAGTGGAACCTGGGCTTAAACACTTAGTCACAAAAAAAGCAAATCTATTTATCCATTTCTGACTGTTTAGGGGGAAAAATTTATATTATCATTATCATTATCATTATTTTAGTTATCCTTAATATCATTAATGTAACAATAACAATATTAATAACAATAATAATAGTAATAAACTTAATAATAATAATAATAATAATAATAATAATAATAATAATAATAATAATAATAATAATAATAATAATAATAATAATAATAATAATAAAAATGCAGTTTACCTACTCCTTGGTATGTGCTTGTATAAAATTAAAATTCAATGAAAATGAAAATGAGAATGAAAAAAATAAATAAAAATAAAACAAAAATAATAACAACAATAATAATAATAATAGTAACAATAAATAATACAGTAATACCAGACAAAAATGCATGTATTTATGTGATCCGATCAATATCCCTTCCACTAACAAGAGCTTGTCCTAAACAGACATTTTAACCCATTGCTACTAGGTACATGCACTGTTGACTGTAATCTTTTATGAATTTTATTTCCCCACAAATAGCTCCACAGGTGCTCCAAGGAGCCAATCAGCTGGCTTACCTTTTTTTTTTTTTTATGCTAGTATTTATGATGATATTATGTTAGGGTTATTGTAATTTTCTAACTAATAGTTTTTTTGTTATTTTTTACTTTACTTTACTAAACAAAAATCAAGGATAAGGGTAAACATGGAAGATATGTAGTAATTGACTCCTTGGTGATAAAGCTCTCATGGAGCTGTCTATCACAATAAAAGACAACATGTATTTTTGTTATCCCAGCATCACTGGCAATGTGATAACCACAAATTTCTAATCAGTATACAACCAAAAAGAATAATAAAAAAATAAAAAAGGTTGAAGACAATAACTTCACAGGGTGTTCTCAAAATTAAAAATAACTAAGTGTCACTCAAGCACCAACATAACTCAAACCCAATTTTACAATAGCTAATTCTTTATCTCTTAAGGTTAACTTCCTCTCATTTCTCTCCTACACTTTCAACAGCCATAATCTTAAAAGCCCTCTTCATGTGTGTAGCTGAACCAAAATTGTTGGATATTATTTTCTATCAAAAATATTGTTTTCAATAATGCCGAGACATTTTGCATATGTAAGAATGACTAGGTCTGCTGATCATGTTCATGACAATATATAAAATTAACAAAACTAATTAAGTAAACCACCAAGCAAACTAAAAAAGCAAACACTTCTTTACAAAATTCAAGGCAATTGCACTTATATTATACCCCCCAAAAAAATAGCTAAACCTTATGAATTTCACAACAAAGGCAAATGCCTACATACACTAGGGAAGTTGCTGGCAAACGCGGTATACAAAGATAATCCTCATTACCTTCCGAACAAAATCAACATTTAACAACCCTTACCATCAAGGACTCACCAGGAACAAATTTTTTCCAGTTCTTGATGAGCTGTTTCGCTGTTGAAATTACATCATCATCAGAGGACGCTCTTCGTAGGGCGTTGACGGTCATGCCAATGCGAGTTTTAGATAGTACCTATAACAAAATGCAAGGGTAATCAATTTTGAGTCACAGATCAACACACAAAATACAGATATCAATATTATAAAATCATAAGTAAATTCTTGTCCTAAAGTAACAAAAAAAAAATCAACTTGACTGTCTTTGTTGCATACTATAGGTATACAAACATTGCATTTTTTATATCTTTCACTAACAAAGGTTTCTTCTTCAGTCTAAAACATTGGTGTGGTACTTTCAGGTATTGAAAAAATTAGGGCTTACACCTTTAGTTTATTCTAATTCTATATATACTATCCTGACTAATTGTAAAACTGAGGTCAAAATAATCATCATAATGGAAAATCCTAGATGTATTTACATATTTGTACCTAGCTGGGATGAAATGGCAGTATCATATTACATTCAAACAAAATCTACGATGTTTTGCATTAAACTAGAATCTTTAGTGTTTCAAACTGCAATAAGCAGCAGCTCACACACACTTGAAGATCATTTACCCACTGATGCAAGGAGTGCATGTATGTCCTGCCAGTTATTTTCTTTTATCCTTTATTTATGCATATATGGCTCAAGAACTTTCTAATCACCAATTAGTCAATCATTAGGCCAGCCTGATGGTATGTGTTCCCAGAATTTTTGGAAATTAACTTTTATTTTCGTTGTTAATAACATTTTAATCATAACAATCAAAAATAAAAACTTTTTCCAAAAAATTCAATGAATGAGGTAAACATGTAAGGCCAGGTATGCCTAGTAATTGGCTCCTTGTTGAGTAAAAGCTTGTGAAGCCACACAAGTGTATGCAAAATTGACAAAAAAATTGAGTCAACAGTGCATGTACCTGGCAGCAATTGGCTAAAGGAAGAAAATGTTTGGTAGGTCTCCAAATATGGCAATAATGAAAGGCAGATAGTCTAACCACATTTCATTTATCTTTTCTGCATGCTTTTGCATTCTATATATAATTCTCTTGTATGGATTATCTAGTAAAAGTGAAAACCAAACACTCATGTAATTATTACAGGATACTTTATGATTATGAGTGCAAACCACAAATGATGATTTATACTACCACTTTCAGGATTCTAGCAAGATACTCGTCTTCTTGGCTTATATCATGAAATTTCTGCGTAAGATGGATGGAACAGGTACACAGCACAGAAATGAATAAGAGAGACTGAGATGAAGGAGAAGATGAGCTGTAATCATACTCCTTAACCTTTCAAATATCAACACCAGGCAATTGCAAAGAACCCACTGATGTAATAATACCACATTTGAATTATCATATCCAAAAGATTAAAATCACATTTCTTGACATTAATACCTGCAATCATTTTGTCAAAAAGGAAACGGTTTCCTTCATAATGCATCAGCAACCTAATTCCTTAGCCCCTAAATGGAAGCCGAGCGACCCTCTAAGACTGGAAAAATTCCACCTACTTGAGCCTTGCCCATCCCTCTAAGGACACAATATCATGCTACCTGCTATCTGAGAGTTCAATTTAACCTATAAAAATTGATATAATGAATATACCTGGACAAAGAAGCCATGATAAGACATCCCCAACCTAAAATGTATTTACAAAATATATGCTTACATAAAAACCTACTAATCAAAACTCCTTATGAGAAAGTTGATACATATAACCATACACTACAAAAACTAACAATGACCTATGTAAAATGACATTAATACAATGCAACAGCTCACCTGGAAGTTGATTGGAAGGGTCTGCAACACTTTCAACAAATCCAGTGCCTGTGTCTGGTCCTGCAATACGAGTAAAGAAAAAAAAACAATTAAAATATCTGTTTCTGTCATTTCCAATTTAATAAGAGTAATGATTATCGACAGAGGAAAATATACTGTAAATTGCAAGATGTTGCTTGAGAAACTTTCACTCCTTAACCACATGCTGTCGGAGAAAATACTGAATGTTTCAAGTAAAAAAACAATATCTGGAAAACCAATGAATAAGCAAATGAAGGGAAATGACTCATATTCCATAACCAATATAATTGCAAGTCATAATCATACTACATCAATACAAATAAGATGCTCTATATTCAGAATATGTGCATTATCTTTTATACAGTTTAACTTAATCATTACTGGTATTTTCTTTCTAACCAATATATTTACAATTACATCAGTGTCAAACTGGAGGGGGTTTACCCTAGACATGTGGGAGACGTTTATAGATAAGAATTGTAGAGTAAAACAAATAAAATGTTAATCTGCTTAGGCCCTTAACACTTTCCATTGAAAATATCATGTTTTCATCATCTTTCTGTGCGGTGACAACATCGAAAATGTCATGATATATATATACTGGTCATTACCAAGTTGTTTTGAGTACCCACATGCATGATTTGTATGTATCTATCTTAATTGATTTAATAATGGTATAATTGCTAACAAGCATAATTTGCTAGGCTTCATTTTAACTGCTAGCCTAACAGCTTGTGATATCACTTAGATTATGTCAAAACTATGCTCCTCTATCAATACCATTACCTATAATCCTTTAAATTTAATATTATAAAAAAAGATATATAATAATGTCTTGATTTCAGTCTTCAAATACATTAACCATGACTTGAATGATCATCAAAACTGTTTGATTGGTATTTTGCAATTCTGGTAACTTTCAATATGTAATACAAAATTAAATACCACAATGTGTGTGTGTCTCTGCACTGATTATTACATCTGTGGTGACAATTTACTTTACCAAGATCTTTACAGTTTATAGCTATACAAATTAACTTGTTGGAATTAGGTACTGAAAAAAATGGTAATTAAATATAATTACATATACATTTCCTGTCACACTGAATTAAGGGAAAATAAAGCTGTCAAGTACTGGAAGTACCATGCACAGCAACATGGCAGCACATTCCATATATATACACCTTAACTTCCTATATGTAGTCTAAACACGTATATGCATTCTGGTAGACCACTATGAAAGTTCTTTATGTATAACCTACAAGACAACATATACAAAAGGAAAAGAGAATAGGAATATATAAGTATAAATATATATGTTTACAGTCTATATGATTTATATACATGCAAAATAGCTCAAAAGGGCATAAGAAGCTCACGTCATGTCCAAACTATCAAAATTGGCAGATTTCCTTTGTGGTAATTCTAATTTTAAAAAATCATATAATTTTTCTGTCATGTTTGTCAATATAGGTGAAAGTAGTCAGAAAAGAAATGAATCTTGGCAAAAACAACTTTGTAGCTATCAGAAAAAAGTTCTAAATTAATCAAATAACTACACATTCTCCCTGGATTATTTATACAAAAACTTTACATTATACAAATTCACTCTGATCTGCAACAGTTTAGTGCCATCACTCCTGAACCTTTGACTCTCAAGATATATTCTTAAATATATACGTAGATCAGATATGACAAAAAATGAAGCTTGGACAGTTCTCTATGGTAAAATACAGATATGAATCTAGTACTAACAAGCCAATATGTTCTACTGAAATCTGGTACTAGCAAGCCATATATATTCTAATAAAAGAAAGCATCCCTACTACAGCTCTATCTATACAACTAACAGTAGATTTACAAGAACAGTATGGAGTGCGCCAAGTTGCCATCATTGTGCATTCCTGTAAAGGTGTAAAGGTAGATGTTAAAGAATGCATTCCTATTCTACCAGCCTAGGATGAGACTACATGGTGTCAATGCATGTTTCTCACATTTTTACACCATGACAAAAGCAACTAGACCTATGTATACTACAATGGCCAAGTAGTCAACATCATGCAAGGTCACCACTCTCTATGACCTAGCACCTTGTGAGGTGACAGGATGAGGAGTTTGATAGAAGTGAAACAAAGAACAAGTCAATGATAATGAGTAATACAAGAACTTCTGAAACATAAGAATCAATATAGATATTAAATCTGAAATTAGATTTTTTTTTTTTTACTAGTAGAAGTGAGCATCTCTCAATCTCAAAGCATAGGCAAAAACAAAAGTGAAAATATGAATGATGTATTGTGCTCTAAATACTGTTTCTTAATACTTTTTCCAGCCTAATGTGATGAGGTAACAAGGCACATGATATTGTGATAGTGCCAATGATTATATTAGTGATGAATGTGATACTAGTGTAGGAGTAAGCAAATCTTTGGTCTCCATTTCTAACTACAATCAGGTACTATCCTACACATTTTATACTGAGTGGAGTGTGGATCAGTGATGTTTGGTGTGCTCTCACGAAGTCAAACAAACCTCTACCAG
Source organism: Penaeus chinensis (assembly GCF_019202785.1). Classification (NCBI taxonomy): domain Eukaryota; kingdom Metazoa; phylum Arthropoda; class Malacostraca; order Decapoda; family Penaeidae; genus Penaeus; species Penaeus chinensis. The sequence goes on from NC_061831.1 coordinate 17,256,293, forward strand.
GTATTGTATATTTTGGCAAGATAATGCATGTTAACCTCCCTGGTGATTTAACAAGAAACAAGGTATCACCCCAAGCTCTATCTTGCCTAATACACATGGGGATGATTGTTGGCCTCTGCCGATGCACAAGGCACAGAAGCAAATAGAACAACGAAGGGGAGTACAGGTTCCTCATGGTTCTACTTACAAATTGTTTGACCTGAATGGACTTAAGCCAAGGGTAAAGAACAATAACTGACGCTAGTTCCATTCTGTGGGGAGGGTTTGACGTTCCCAGGGAAATTTCAGGGTTAATTCATGCAGTACTTATGCATTTTTGTCTAAAAACCATGGATTCTTATTGGTACCTACTAACCAATTATAGCAATAATAGTTGCCAGACCCAAGGAATAAGCACATTATGAACAGCCTAAAATTCCCAAAACTTGCGTAAATCAGAAGTTATAAGAGACTCCTCAGTACCAAATTCGACCAATTTGAAAATGCAGACCTGTTTTAGAACATAACCAAAAAGGAAAGTACAGGAATGCATGACCTCCCGCCACATTCTCCATGCTTCACACTCCTTCAAGGACCAACAAACCTACTGAACATATATTTGGCAAGATATGGCTTAGGCTGATTGTTCATTTGCCTGTCAAGGTCAACAAACTATCCTACAAGAATATCCATGGTGGAGGTTTGCTTTCCTCTGCCGTCATGTAACCCTGGCCCCACATGCACAAATTTGCAGAATTATTTTCACCATTATCCTAGTCTGAATATTTACAAATATTGATATCATTGGCTGAATAATGACAGTTGCTTGTACAATCTGCCCTCATAGCTGTAACCCAAAATTGCTTTGAAACACCTCTTTGATATGATTTGTATGACTGATGTTCAATATTCAAAATTAATCATCAATACTATCATTTTGGGATTTTTTGCCTCCACACAAATACTATTACATCAAAAAATGTATTTTTTAATTACTTTATTTGCATCTTACTTCAAAAGAAACCCTCAACATCTCCCTCCATGGCATTGCCCAGGCAGCTCCAAAGGGCATTTTCTTGTCCAAACAACCATTGCCAATCACGAGTGCTCAGAGCTCTGCATCGCGCTTCTCAGGCCCTTACTTGGCACACAAATAAAGCCCTGCTCCCCCACTCCCATGCCACCGCCTCAGTCCCGCGGCAAGACGCGTCTGCGGAGCCAGCGAGGCCCAGGAGGGCGCGGGAAGCGGGAAGGGCGGCAGAGAAGGCGACGAGCGAGGAGGACAGCGGCGTCCCCATGCAGGCTCCACAAGTGACACAAAACATCTATTTCTGACAACCAAACGCTCTCTCCGGTCACTCACACTGCCGCTCGTGGTCATCTTATCGAGCTTCTTCTTGATCTTGAGCACTTCGTCATCGCAACCCATGGTTACCAGCGGAGCCTCGAGCGGGGAGAGGATTTCAGTCAGAAAAAGGAGGGATCGACGGCGTAGTATCGAGTCCAGGAGACGCCGGCGACGACTGCGGGGCTCGGGCCGCTACGCCGCGCCGCCGCCGAGCGGTGCCCGCTCGCCTAGCGGAACTCGCTCGGCGGGCGGGCTGCGGCTCATCCAAGACTGGACTTTGCATTTGAATGCTTTTACAGGGCACTTTGCCACTTGTGGGTTTACAGGGCTATGCCGGCCTCGCCGTCGACAGTTTCCCGACTCGCTTAGCGCTGCTTGCTATTTTGGTCGGGTTGCTGTAGTTGTCTCATTGCCTTTTTGTGCAGGGATGAATTATTTGTAGGAGCGCTTTATCATTGGTATACCCTGGCGGATGCCCCGCTCCCGCCACCCAGTTACCCGCCTCTGAGTTAGCGTTTCTTGCTAATTTGATAAGCTCACGACGTCTCCTATTAATCTGGTCAACTCGGAAATTAAGGAAACCTATCTCTTTTCTGCCCGTATAGTTGGATATAGTGTGACATATAGGTCAGCGAGTATGAGACACATCGATGCGATTTATAGGAAGAGCGCTCACTCCGCTACGCCGTCCAGCAACCAAGCCTGTTAGTGCTGAGTCAGCGGTTCTTGCTACTTAGGTTAAAGGGCTTGTTTGTTTGTTTGTTTTCAGGTTTCTTGGCTTGAACTTATAGTTCAGGACACGTAAATAATGATTATACTGGAATTCAGATACTTTATTTGACCTAGTCTTTAATAATACACAGGAAAATAGACTAAGGGCATATCTTTGTTATCACTCCCCCGCCCCTGCCTTAGCGCTTCCCTCACTCCAAGCACATCTACAACCATACCAATAATCAAAACCAAAAATCAATACCCAAATCCCTCAGATGTATTTTCCCACCACAAATCACGCGGACCTGACAGCCTCCTATCAACTTGGCGCGCAGATCCTTAACAAAGCGCCGCGGATAAAGTCGAACAAGGAAATTTCCACAAATTCTTAGATGATTATAATTCTAAACCATTCTGCTTGCTATAGTAGATTTTTCGCTTTCCCAAATGCACACGAAATTGAGGTCATTTGACTCTAAGAATGCCCGAAAATGAGATAAAACCGTTCCCCGAAATCGAGGAAAAAATAACCGCCTCGAGATAAATATAAGATGAAGTCTCGATGAATAAGAAGGCGAGATAAATAAGACTAACCGCCACGATTTAGACAAGAGGACGTTCAGATAAACAAGAAGAAGACGAGACAAAAGGAAAAAAGTCAAGATAAATAAGGAGAAACAGCCGCCTCGAGAGAAGGAAAACGGAGCGACCCAATACACACGCCTTCCCGCAGAGAGCCAGCACCTATCGCCGTTTCTCTCTCATTTCCCTTCCTTTTTGTCCTCCACGATGGCTGAGGGCGAAGGGAGCGGCACAGTGACACCCGCGGAAGAGGAAGAGGAGTCGGGCATCTCGATGGTAGAAGTATTAGAGGAGGAACAAGAGAGAGAACTGGACGCAGCGGCCGTGTTGGGGGCCTCCGATGACACCAGCTGCACCTACGACCAGGTGGGTTTAGGTGAAGGGAAGCCTCTTCCTTGCTTATGCTAGTCTCAGGGGGTGGGCGATGGGGCTGCCATTTGGGAGCGGAAGGGCAGTGTGGATTTTGCTCAAAGGTCCTCGCCGCCGATGCTGAAGGAGGTGGGCCAGGTGGGTCGCCCTCGGCTCCTGCTCTCCCCCCACAGGAATTTAGCGCTGGCCCTCCACCTCCAGCGACGTCAGTAGATGGCATGGGGTGTGCCAGCCAAATTACGGGGTAAAAAAACATACAAGATTGGCAGATTGAAATTGATAACTTGGGCTAATATGATGCCAGGAAACATATGCTATGTCAGGAGGCTGTACCCCCAGGAACATCCTTCAGAGGGGCTGCCTACCCCCATCTGGATCACAAAAGCATCACCTCCGAATGCTGCGGCAATAAAGAACCCACCCAGGCAAGGCAACAATATCTAGAAACAAAACCTATGCCATTCCTTTTGATTTACTGTACATTTATAAGAAGAGATACCAGACTAGGCTAATGAAAGTTGAGGAGACATTGCATGCAAAACACCTGTTCCTCAAGGGGCCAAGGTGGGAAGGGCTCTAAAACCAACTGCCTTTTACTGTCTTGTTTGCATCTGTACATATCCATTTTGGATACACGATTCTTGTGAGTTTTGTATCCGATATTGTTGATTAAACATATTTTTGTTGTGATACCAATTTGTGAAAGAACATTAATTAAAGTTGTTGCTAGTATATATTGATAGGGTTTGGATAAGCATGAGAGCTGACAGCAGTGGCATGAGAGCCGACAGCAGTGGCATGAGAGCCCTGGAGATGAAGAAGAAAAGAATTCAAAGATAATATTTTATCTTTTAACAAACTTTAGTGTTTTTCAGTTATTTTATTAGTACTTATAATTTTCTTATTCAGATATATGCAACCTTTGTTCTCTGTAGGCATTTTTAAGAGTTGGGTTATTTGGTTATTTGATACTCTCCAAAGGTGCATAGAAATTATTCAAGTGTATTAATGACACAAAGTTTGTGCTTGGAAATTGTGGGTTGATACAACTATACTCCCTCTAATCAGGAAAGGGAAATCAAGCAACTCGCCCAGAACACCAGAGTGTTCCAGTTCAGCAAGTCGCATTGTGATATAAATTAATAACCTGGTGTAAAGAAATTAAAATATTTTGAATGATTTTTAAAGATATCAAGGATATGTAAAATCAATCATTAAGTGTCAGGTGATCAGAATAAAAAGGAAACTTTGCAAGTAGGTGGATCTAAGAGTCCAGAGTGCACTTGACATAACTTCTGGTTCTAATAGAAGTACAACGTCTACATCATAAGCATTTAGAATAGGTTTATAGTATATATTTTTAAGTTACTTTGTAATCAAAGGAGAGGAATTGTTGCTTGTTGTATATATAATATGTAAATTTGAATTGATGAGATGTTTGATGTATTTAGATAGCAATGACAACTTTACCCTCTTTCCACCTAGGGTAACATGAAACGTCAGGCTCTGTATGCCTGTATGACATGTTGCCCAGCAGACAGTGAGCTTTTGGCAGGAGTGTGTCTGGCTTGCAGCTACCACTGTCATGAGGACCATGAACTCGTTGAACTTTACACCAAGAGGTCAGTAAATTTATGTTGTTTGATTTGATATAATTACATTTAAACTGGGCATATTTTACTATCCCCAGTCACAAATATCATGTGTCTTCAGTATTATAGCATTATCTCTGCAATTTTCTTTCAAAAACATTACCTTGAAGTCTACAAAAAACAGTGCTAATTATAGCAACAACAATAGGTAAAGGAGGAGAGTGAATTGGAAGTTAAGAAAAGATTATGAGGTGCAAAATCAGTGAATGCCATTGTTTACAATTTAGGAAACACATGTACACAACAGTATCAGTATCCCTTATAGCTTCTCCAAGTTTATGATATGCTGTTTACACAGTATCCAAATCTCAGAACATGCTATAGATATTATACCTGACAGTATAAGAAAATGTATATTAGATCAAATGCAGGTAATATACGGAACTGTTGTATTCAGTCATCATTATTGGTTTGACCACACTTGGTCCATTAACTGGTTCAGAGAATCAGAGGCATGCTCCTCACTCATACCTTTTATTAGTTAGCCTTTTATTGATGTTACTGATGTAATTTTTCATTTGTAGTTGTTCTACCAGTGAACCTAGTGAATCATAGATTACTAACTTGTGTACAAGTGCAACATCTTCATTACCTTAGTCTTGCTGTGATTACATGGATAGATGCTGACATAAACGTTGTTCTGGTGGCTGCTGTGTGTGTTTTCTACACTTGACTACAAGGACTTGTTATTCATATTTAACAATACACAGCATACATTAACAATGATGTACAGATACAGAGGGATATTTATTCTTTTTATTTTATTAACTATACAATACAAAAGACTGAGCTTTGATCATGCAATCTGATTCAGTATGAATGCTTGACCATTCCTCTCCCTTATAAACCAATGAAAATACTGGTGTCAGTGTTTCTCAAAACTCTCTCATTGAGTTTAATGGTATATTATCAAGAGTTAGAAAGAAGTCCACAAGTCACCTTGGAATGAAGAAGTTATATTTCAAGAGTAGCAATGAAATTTAGGAAACAGTTCAATATTTCAATATGCAATGGACCCAAGTTTCAGACCCAAAGCCTACTTGTCATCCATTATCAACAGTTATGATGAGATAGGTAAGTCGATCATAGAGAATAAATTGGAAATTATAAGATGAAGCGAAGTAGATGGAAAGAAACCACAATACATTTTATCAGAAAAAATAACAGATGTAGTGTAAGTAATTATGTATATGTATTCATTATTGATACTGATTATTTTGATCATCAAAGCATACTAAGCATGGTGATTACTGACTCCATTTCCATCATGATTTTGCTATTGTCTTTTATGAATAACATAGAAAATAAGGCTAGTCTGTTGGTAACAGATCAAGATCAACATTTGCATATTATTAAAGCCATCCATTAATGCCAATAACATTGGTGTGGTTCATACATTTGTAAGATTTTCTTGTATTTTATGAGGACATAATAATCTTTTCTGCATTGAATGACTTTTACGACAATTGCTTTTTAAGCTTCATTTCCTTGTTCGTTTATCAGTAAAAACTTCTCAACTTTATAATATGTGGTCTTCCCCTTAGGCACTTCCGCTGTGATTGCGGCAACTCAAAGTTCTCCCAAAATCCCTGCAAGCTTCTCAAGGTTTGTAAAATCTTTTGAGCACAGGAATTAATTTGTTAGATATATCCAGAGGTATATCCTGCCAAGAATGGAGTTTGTATTATAGTTAATAAACCTTTTATATTCATTACAGGACAAGCTGCCAGAAAATCCAGAGAACCACTACAACCATAACTTCAGAGGGTCCTACTGCACCTGCCAGAGACCTTACCCAGATCCTGAAGACACTGTTGAAGATGAGATGATTCAGTGTTGTGTGTGTGAGGATTGGTACCATGGCCGGGTAGGTCCTTCTACATTTTATTTGTAACGTAAGGTATTGTACACCTGACTTTTTGAGAGTAGGGTGATAATTATCTTTGTTGTTATTATTATTTGAGCTGTATTGCAGAGAGGAAAACATAGTTGTCATAATCTGTCTTTGTATTTCAGCACCAGGGTGGGAAAACTCCTCCAGACAGTGAGTTTGCAGAGATGATTTGCAGCCAGTGCCTTACCAAACATGATTTCCTAGCACATTACCTCGGTCTTACTGGTAAGGTAACTGCAAGTTGTAATGCTTATTTCTTCCAGAGCTCTCAAATTTGTTAGTAAAATTCAGATTCTTTAAATATTTTAGCCAAATTTCAAGATGTGATCTGAAAATGAAATAGTAATGGTCTTTCAAAATCTGAGTGGTGAAATAGGATAAGCTAAGTTTTAAGACATATATCATGTAGTTAGTAGGTTCATATTCAAAAAAATGCTATAGACAGTATATTTAGTCTTTGAGAGATTTGTTATCAGCATGATATGAATAGCAAGGGCAAATAAGTAGTGATAGAAATTTAAGGCGGGTTTGCTGACAAACAATTCAATGTTTTAATGTGTGGTTTGCTTTTAGAAGTTGAAGTGATCAGAAATTAATGATAGGTAATTGGTTGATAGAAATTGATATTTGGGGAAGGAATAGTGATAATAAGAGAATTCTGGGCTATCTCACGTGCCACATTAAGTTACTCTTTTATATCTGAGTATCTGTTTACAGTTATGAATATATATTTCATGATACTCTGCATTGCCAGTAAGAGAGATTTCAATATATTGTACATTTTAAAGTTTCAGTAGTGAAGAGTGAGGATTCTAAAGCATCTGTTGATGTTGAAACTGGTGCTGAAAAGAGTACAAAGGTAAGAATCAATAGTTATATATACGTCCATTTAATGAAAAATAAAAAGTACAAAGCTCATCAAAATCATTTAATGTTTTCAAGTAAATATTTTTGAATGGCATCAGTGTTATACATGTCAGTAGGTAGTATTTCTACTTTTCCCCCTGGTTGCTCTTTGAAAATATAAACCAGTGAATACTTATACTTCTGGAATTATGTTACCCTATAAAACCTTTTGCAGAAAGATACCTCTGAGACTGTGAAGAGTGAAGAGAATGAGCCTAAGAGTGGAAAAAAAGTCGCCAAGGAGGAGGAAAAAGCTGATGACAATGCTAATGTTAAGAAATGTGAATCAGCAGGTAAATCCCTTAGCCACTTGTAGGTGTATGGATGTTGGAGAGTGAATGAGTGTGTGTGTGTTGGTGCATTGTATGTTAGAGGACTGAACTACATGCATGCCATAAGTATAAATGAATAAGCAGTGATAACATTTTAGCAAGATATTACCATTTTCTTTGTGCTTCTTCTAGCGTTTATTTTTTTAAATGTTTCAGAATGCAAGCTGAAAACTCTGGCCAAGCAAGAACTTCCAGATGGTGCTGGATTCTTTACCATGAATTGGCGAAAGCAGCTGTGCACTTGTGAGGAATGCAAGGTAATTCACAAAGAGTATTTGCATGACAGGGTTCAAACATATGATTGCCATAGCATATCTTAGATAGTTTTACATCTGAGACTGTTTATGATTTAAAAATGGCTGGAATTTTAGATTTCCTGACTTTGATTTGGTTTTCATATTAAATGGTATTTCTAGAGCTGTGATTTTGATTAAGAAAACCTTCTAATCTTACCAGGCAAAGTATAAATCTGAGGGAGTAATCTTCTTGCTTGACGAGGAAGACACTGTTTCCTTCTATGAAGAAAGTGGAAAGACCCATCAGAGAAGCCACTCGGCACCAGTACAAAGAGAGCTTGAGGCCCTTTCCTCTTTAGATAGAGTCGTCCGCACAGAGATGGTTCATGGTATGTAATTTGAGTCTTAATTTAAATACAAACTGTACATTACTTGCTATTGAAAAGAGTACAGGATGGAAGTAAAAGATTGTTTATGGTGTTTTACTTAATAGTTGGAAAATTAATGGGAAGCTAAGGATAATTACGAGGATTTCTAAAGCATAATAGTACTACTCATTTTGTCTCTCCTCTAAATTTATGCTTTCTAAACACCCAGAGTACAACACTCTGAGCTCGTCCCTGAGAGAGTACCTGCGTAAATTTGCTGAGAACAAGAAGGTGGTTCGAGATGAGGACATTCGCGAATTCTTCTCGCAGCTAACTGCAAACAAGAAGCAACGACCAGGGTCATCTGTCCAGTTGTTCTGCAAGTGAATTTGTGTTGGATTTTTCTTCTCCCATAATAATTTTATTGTCTTGGCTTAAAAGGCAGCCCTTGGTTTGGATATTTGTGATAAAATTCTGTATTTGGTGTGCATTTGGAGACTGATTTGCAGATTTCCTTTTTATTCATACTGCTGATGAAGTTTATTTTAGATACTGATGCCAATAAAGAGTTGTTGTTTATTCAATTTTCCCAAGATTTTTCAAGAGGATGGGGGTGCATATGGTTTGTATTCATCAGTAGCAGCACTTTAATTTTTTATGTCCTTGTATTGGAAAGAAGACCTAGTTTTACATCACTTTATTTTTTTAAGCAATACATAATAATTTTATAAATGCAAATCACAGTTGTTATGCTACATTGTTAAATTATGGATCATCACAGTTTAATTCATGTTCTCTCTCATGGAAAATATGTTATTGTGAATCATGTTCTTTTCATTTTGTTTAAAGAGAGCCACACTTTGTAACTGTTTGGTAGGCAGGGTCTGTGTGTTATTTGCAGACTGGGCAGTAATTTTTAGAATCTCTACTTTGAAAGCTTTAGGAATCATGATGTTGTTGTCTCAGGTTTCTTGACAGCATTACCAAAGAAACAAATTTGAATTATGTCAAAATTATGATAAACAAAATGTCATTGGCTTTGAAGACTTCTTTTTAAAGCATATATTTGATGCACTTTGGAATATAGTAATGCATTATTATTTTTGTCTACTTTTTGAATATCAAAGGCTGAGCCGGAAATAGGATTATGAATTTTGTAAAGTGTACAACAATATTTAGATACACCATGTGCTGCTCTAAGTTACTGTTTAACAAAATGTTCAGTATGGGAATTTCCCAAAGTTTTGTAGTAAGAGTAGAGACATTAGATAGTTAACTTGTAATGACAATGGTAGTGTTGTAGTTGTTCCACTGATGGAGGACCATTTTATCTCTTTAGAAGTACCAAGGAATGCAAGTGACTTTTGTGATTTTTTTTTTTTTTTTGTGGAGTTGAATTTCCATCTGTAACCCCAAAGCTTCTCTTTTTACTAGCCACAAAATTATTGTCTGTCCTCTTTTTCTTCTTCTTTCTTTCTACTATAAAATGGTTCTTTGCTTTCTCCATATTGACCATGAAATAGTTTATGGAAATATTTGGCTTTGTAGAGAGGTTTGCAAAATTGCACATGGGGTTCAGCTGGAGACACATCCTGTATTTCATGAGGAGTATCTGATGCCGCCAATATTGTATGAAACTGTGATGTAACTCAATACAAATTTTGAGAAATAAAGAATTGAGCTGTATTAAGACTTTTGTTTTCCCAACTTGGTAAAGGAATGTTTACTAGAGAAGGTATGAGGATTTTCATAGAAACAGTTTCCAGATTCTTTTAGTGGAAATAAAAATGACAAAATAATCCCAATTGAAATATAAATATTGTCTAGAAAGGTGAAAGCTTAAATACATTTATCTGAATAAAAATATTCTTAGAGCTTTAACCCTAATAGGAATATGTTCTAGTACACATTGTTATTTAGTAAACCTATATTACAAAATTTGTAATCATGATCATTATTTGCATCTTAATTTATTTTATAATTAGTTTTACATCACTTTTGTCATTATTTATACCATCACTGTTGAAAAGAAAAACTTAAGATACTTGTCAAATGACGGTTGATAAGTATTATTTGCAGAATGTACCACTCTGACTCTTCAAGTATGTGATGTTCTTGGTGTTCTTCCTGTAGCATAAAACATGTGCTCAACAAAAGGCTTTTTTCATGGCAATAGTAATCCTTTGCCTGATATAGTGGGCCCTCTTCAGGGTCTATATGCCCTCTCACCTATTCCTTTTTGAAGATTACAGTTCTTGGCTGTGTATCTTTCTGTTGTTTCTCTTTATTCAAGCAAGGCTTCTATTAACAGATTGGGTTGTAGGTGCTACAATATGTAGTGGGTATAGTTCTTAGAAACAGTAACCAAAGTAATTCATTGCAGTTTATTACTGCCATTGCTACAGTCATCACAGATTTGTAAAACTGATGATTTTTGTGCACGAAAAAAAAATCTTGCTGTGCATGTTGTAGGCATGGGGGATCTTTTCATGCAGTACCTTTACTCTAAAGTGTCATTTTCTATGAGCCAAAACGACTGATGCTATGTACTTCGGACCAGTAGCTCTGGCATAAGGTAAAATGGATAACTTTGGACACCTGAGAGTGAAAGATTTTGAGTCATCGACCAACTGATCTACCTGTTACTATGGGCATCGTTTCACATTTTCTTGGGTGGGGCAAGTTTGTTTAGTGGTTCTCACACGTTTCGGCATCGTTACACCCTGCAGTGGTAACGATCACCATTACGCCTATCCTTTTCTTTCGATGTGTGACGATAAATGAATGAATTTGAGTGTTTAATTGTTCATCCATTTCATTTAAGAAATATGCAAAAAAATATATATATATTATGATAGATATTAATACATTCCCTTCAATATCATTTCCCTCCTAATCCCTTGCTCGTTGTTATCGTGGGAGGGGGGCTTAAGAGACGGAGACTGGGGCCGAATGTAGGGGGTCACCCTACATTGTCTTTTCTTCTCCCACTTATTTTTTTCCTTCTTTTCTTTACCCCTCCTTCCGTCCACTTCCTAGGGTGTGAGAGCCGTGCTGAAAGGATGAAAAGCTGGCTTTGTGTCAGTCATGAACGGCTCCGTCCACTAATACCTCCCCCTCAGTGTTTTCTGTCGATTCTATTCATTCCGAATCATCCACTCAGGTCATTACTCAACCATCAGAATACACCCCTTTCTCTCTCCCAACATCCTCCTCTCCTTCTCCTACTGCACTACTTCTTCATTGTCTACCCCCGCTGCTTTTATGACTACTCTTCATCCTTATTGCGCTCCTCCCAACAGTATTACCTCTCTCCATACTATCCCATCTTCCGCCCGCCTTCGTCCAACTGCTTCCACCTCTGCAAACCTTATTTTGGCCCAACCAAGTGGGATCAATTCTTTGTGATTCCTCTTACAGGAATGTCTCCAAAAACAAGTAGGCAAAGTTTCCTTTCGCAGTTGTTCCGTATACTATCTACCCTGACTGACCTCACTGGCAAACCTATTCTTGCCCATCCTCACTCCTCCCTTAATACTTGTAGCGGAATTGTTCCCGTCTCCCCGACTGATTATCCTGTCTACGACAAGGACTGGTCAGACTGTGAGAATAACTTGCTCGAAAGCCTTGTTGACTATGATGCGGTGATAGCCCAATGCTACACCATACCTCCCAGAGGCCAAGATTCCACCTCTGCAAACCTTATTTAGGCCCAACCAAGTGGGATCAATTCTTTGTGATTCCTCCTACAGGAATGTCTCCAAAAACAAGTAGGCAAAGTTTCCTTTCGCAGTTGTTCCGTATACTATCTACCCTGACTGACCTCACTGGCAAACCTATTCTTGCCCATCCTCACTCCTCCCTTAATACTTGTAGCGGAATTGTTCCCGTCTCCCCGACTGATTATCCTGTCTACGACAAGGACTGGTCAGACTGTGAGAATAACTTGCTCGAAAGCCTTGTTGACTATGATGCGGTGACAGCCCAATGCTACACTATACCTCCCAGAGGCCAAGATTATCTTCCGTAACCACGACCTCCCCCATGAAATTTATATCGGTGTAATGCCTTGCCCTATCCGACCATATCGACCCCTTCCCCGTCAATGTTGGCGTTATAGCCACCCAGCCAAACACTGTCGCTCCACAGCCCGCTGCCCTCTCTGTGCCCAACCTGGTCATGGTTGTTCAAATTGCTCTACTCAGCAAGGCATGTGTGCCAATTGTGGTGGCTCCCATAATGCATTTTATAGGAGATGCTCTGCCTTCAAGGGCATCTCCTATATGAGGTAGCAGTTCTCGTATTCAAACTAGGCCTCACTCTACCTGAGGCCAGACAAGAAGCACGCCGACGAGGTTTTACTCTTTCTACCTATTCCAAATTTGTACTTCGCTCCGCTCCCCTCTTCTCAAAAAGTCTCGGCATTTCCCCTAATATCTCTTCCCTCTACCTGGAACCAGCCTACTTCTACTCCCTCTCTCCCCCAGTCAAATTTTCAAGATACTCACATCTCTACCATTTCCCCGATGCCTACCCCTCCTCCTCACCTCTCCCTCTGCTCTTCGGACATCTATTCCCCTTTCCCCTCCACATAAGAAAACCTTTGTTTCTCAGACCTCCCCACCCTCCAGAAACTCTCAAGGACATCCAAAACTTCCTAAACAGGACCTAAGGGATTGCTCCGCTCCCTAGCCCACCCTCTATTCCCATTCGCTCTACATTCAAAGTATTTGCCGATGTCCATCCTCCTCCTCCTCCTCCCTACCCCCCTTCACCCCACTCTCCCAAAAAACACTCCATCCTCTCCTCCATTATCCTTACCACTCCCACCTGGATACTCACGCGATTCCCTTATGTCACAACAATGACCTTCCCCTGTTCCCTTATATCATTCTCTGGATTCTTCTCCTACTTCTAATACT
>NC_061831.1:17279594-17282094 GCF_019202785.1 Penaeus chinensis
ATGACCCTTTCAGTCGTCCGAAGACTGACACCAAGGCAAGATGTACAAGAAGTTGTATAAATGAGAGCAGAGCACAAAGCATCATCACCTTTTCGGGCCCCGGTGCCTGGGTACAGCCCTCCCGCACTCTTTCTCTATCCCCGGAAATCTTAGACATCGTGGCTTTAATGAAACTGACGAGGAAGCGCAAGCCCTCCAAAACATCTTATACTTTTCGTTTCAGTGTATTCTCTACTAGAAAAATAATAAATAAGCCTGTGCTTGGGCCTTGGCTAAAGCCTTCCGCTAAATGGATCGTTACTGCTTTAGTATGTGAGCAGTGTATTGTCATGCATTGTTAAAATACAGTAAAGCCTCCTCATGTTTTGTAGATAAAAAAATATACTAAGCGGCCAGCCAATAATGTCATTATGATGAAGATGGTTAACAGTACAGCTATATTAGTAAACTTAACCCAATATTACTGCATCAATATCCAGGCGATACCAAGACTCGCCATGTCCAGGAGTTAGCAATGACCCTCGACCCAAGAGCGATCACCGCAACTGGCCTTCGTGACTAACCCGCTGTGGTGAGCGCCAGGAGGATGAAGCCCGAGGAGATCAGCAGACCCCCGAGGACGCGGGTGACGGCGAGACCGAAGTGGTGGAGGCAGTAGCCAAGGAGGATGCCCGGAATGGAATACAACACGCACGCGACGGTGTATATGAGGGCGAATTGCTGGTCCTGGCTACTGCATGCCAATTGCGTCTGGAATGAAGGGGCTGGTACAGTGAAATGTCCTTCTGCAGGCTTTCGTGACTGAGCAGGAAGGACCAGTAACATGTATGTACAGGTGCCGTATCAGAGGAAGTCATTAAGTAACACGAAGCATGTCTAAAGCCTACCGAGTCAGTAAGCAGCAGCATAGCGCCATCGACCTCCTGCGTGGCGTTGTTGGACAGGGAATAAACTTGGTGCAGAGACTCCTTGCACAAGTGGCTGTACACGCCCATGGTCTTCAGCACGTGGACCAGGGACGCCCACCCGAAGACCGTGCCCGACCAGACCATCGTCTCGAAAATCCCCACCAGGAATACCAGCCACCGATGCCACTTCGGCATCTCGCCGATGGACGCGGCCTGAGCGCACAACACGGCCATCTCCGTCGGCGGCGGCGCGCTGTTGGGCAGATGGCGGTTGGTAAGTATAGACTTGCATACACAGAAAGCACGTACGCACGCACGCACACTCGCGTGCGCACACACACACGCACACGCACACGCACACGCACACACACACACACATATATTTATATATTCATACACATATAATATATATACATTATATATATATATGTATATAAATATATCATATATAAATAAATATATCATATATATATTATATATAATATATACATGTGTACCTATATATTACATATATATATTATTATATATATACATTATATATACACATGTATGTATACATGTATATAATATATATATATATATATATATATATATATATATATATATATGTATAATATATATATATATATATATGTATGTATGTGTGTATGCATATGTATGTATACAATATTATATATGTATATATCATATACTTATATGTATATAAATATATATATATGTGTGATATATATATATATATATATATATATATATATATATATATATATATATATATGTGTGTGTGTGTGTGTATACATTTCTTTCTCTCTCTCTCTCTCTGTATATATATATTTATGTATATATATGTATATATATACATATGTATATACACACACACACATATATAGTGTACTTATATGTACACACATTTTTGTTACACAAAAAGTACTTTTCTGCTCGAGGTGAAGATTCACTTGGCAGGTTAAGCGAATGGTGATATGTTGGCGAGTATAATTATTTGTTGACTGTCAGGTTGAAGATGATAATCCTTTCGAAAATGTTTCATTTAGCCAAACACATCTTTGCCTCGATTAATATAGTTAAGTAATTGAATGAATATAGAAATTAATAATAAAAATAATAATAATAATAATAATAATAATAATAATGAAAAATCAGTTGCCTTCCGACAGCGACCTTGTATGAATCTGCTAGAGACGAACCGAGGAGAAAGGACGCTGCAACCACGGCGGTATCTGGTGCGCTACTAATGACAGAAAACGTGGAAAGCGATGTGATAAGAAACAGCTCGGAAGCGTTACTGTCCGCGGATATGGTACAGATGCCATGGGCTCTTACCTCTTACAGGCCCGGGTATGGTGCAAGGTCCCTTGAGATCTCTTCTCTTATGTAATGGTCAGGGTCATTGCCGTTTCGGTTCAAAAAAGCGATTTTCTGTAAGTTCTGACGGATAAAAGGCTGAATGCGTATGGTCGTCATACTTAAATCTTACTTAATGTGAATGTGAATATCATAAGAAACTAGGAAAGAAGGAATTGCTTATAACCTAATGTAGGTAAAAACTTGACCAATCTCCGAAACAGTGGAGACCA
>NC_061831.1:17284594-17297094 GCF_019202785.1 Penaeus chinensis
TACATATACATACATCTATATACATATATATATATATTTATATACATTTATATATACATTTATATATATACATTGATATATATATATACATTTATATACATATATACATATACATTCATATAAATATATATACACACTGATACACATATACATTTATATACATATACATTTATATACATATACATTTATATGCATGTATATACACTGATATACATATTCATGTTTATACAAATATATACATATGCATTCATATACATATATATACAAATATATACATGTACATTCATATACATATATATACATATATATACATTCATATACATATATATACATATATATACATTCATATACATATATATACATTCATATACATATATATACATTCATATACCTATATGTATACATTCATATACCTATATATATATATATATATATATATATTCATTTATATAAATCTATATACATATACATTTACATACATATAGTTTATATACATATTTATATACATATACAATTATATACACATGCATTTATATACCTATACATTTAAATACATATACACTTATATACATAAATATACATATATATATACATACATATACATATATAATACATGTACATTGAGATACATACATATATATATATATATATATTATAATACATATAAATATATAATGCATATGCATTTATATAATACATATATATTTACATAATCTATATACATTTATATAATACATATACATTTATATAATTCATATATATACATATCTAAATATATACACATGTATGCATATAAATATATATATACATATATCTATATCTAAACATATATACATTTATATCTATACCTATAAGAGAGAGAGGGAGAGGGAGAGGGAGAGGGAGAGGGAGTGGGAGAGGGAGAGGGAGTGGGAGAGGGAGAGGGAGAGGGAGTGGGAGAGGGAGAGGGAGTGGGAGAGGGAGTGGGAGAGGGAGTGGGAGAGGGAGAGGGAGAGGGAGAGGGAGAGGGAGTGGGAGTGGGAGAGGGAGAGGGAGTGGGAGTGGGAGTGGGAGTGGGAGTGGGAGAGGGAGAGGGAGAGGGAGTGGGAGAGGGAGTGGGAGTGGGGGAGGGAGAGAGTGGGAGTGGGAGAGGGAGGGAGAGAGTGGGAGTGGGAGAGGGAGGGAGGGAGGGAGAGAGAGAGAGAGAGAGAGAGAGAGAGAGAGAGAGAGAGGGAGGGAGAGGAAGAGAGAGAGGGAGAGGGAGTGGGAGTGGGAGAGGGAGTGGGAGTGGTAGAGGGAGAGGGAGAGGGAGAGGGAGAGGGAGAGAGTGGGAGTGGGAGAGGGAGAGGGAGAGAGTGGGAGTGGGAGTGGGAGTGGGAGTGGGAGAGGGAGAGGGAGTGGGAGAGGGAGAGGGAGAGGGAGAGGGAGAGAGGGAGTGGGAGTGGGGGAGGGAGAGAGGGAGTGGGAGTGGGGGAGGGAGAGAGTGGGAGTGGGAGAGGGAGGGAGGGGGAGAGAGAGAGAGAGAGAGAGAGAGAGAGAGAGAGAGAGAGAGAGAGAGAGAGAGAGGGAGAGAGTGGGGGAGGGAGAGAGTGGGAGTGGGGGAGGGAGAGAGTGGGAGTGGGGGAGGGAGAGAGTGGGAGAGGGGGAGGGAGAGAGTGGGAGTGGGAGAGGGAGAGGGAGAGGGAGAGAGAGAGAGAGAGAGAGAGAGAGAGAGAGAGAGAGAGAGAGAGCCAGGGGGGGAGTGGGAGTGGGAGTGGGAGTGGGAGTGGGAGTGGGAGTGGGAGTGGGAGAGGGAGAGGGAGATAGGGAGAGGGAGAGGGAGAGGGAGAGGGAGAGAGGGAGAGGGAGTGGGAGAGGGAGAGGGAGAGGGAGAGGGAGAGGGAGAGGGAGAGTGGGAGTGAGAGAGGGAGAGGGAGAGGGAGAGAGGGAGAGAGGAAGAGGGATTGGGAGAGGGAGAGGGAGAGGGAGTGGGAGTGGGAGTGGGAGAGGGAGAGGGAGAGGGAGAGGGAGAGGGAGAGGGAGAGGGAGTGGGAGTGGGAGTGGGAGAGGGAGAGGGACTGGTAGAGGGAAAGGGAGTGGGAGAGGGAGTGGGAGTGGGAGTGGGAGTGGGAGAGGGAGAGGGAGAGGGAGTGGGAGTGGGAGTGGGAGTGGGAGTGGGAGTGGGAGTGGGAGTGGGAGTGGGAGTGGGAGAGGGAGAGGGAGAGGGAGAGATTACACACACATACATGTCTGTCTCTCTATCTTTCTCTCTTTCTCTCTTTCTCTTACTCAATACTTTCATCTCATTTATAAAAAGGCAAAGTTCTTTTTCAAAAACGTCACTTAAAAGCATTTTATTATCACATCAAATGTGTCATAAGAATCCAGTAAAATATTATTTTTCTCATTATACATCAGGAAGTTAATCCCTTGCTTCCACAATATTATGTTAGGGTACTAAGATTGTGCTTATGTGTTACTAACTTTTGTTATTGAATATATATTATAATTTGTTGTCATAATGATGGAAGTTCTACATTTTCATTCAAATTTCGCACCTGATGATGTGTAAAGCCCCTTTAATTCATGATAAACTGAACTTGTTGAGTGATTTGCAATGGGCCCAGACGAAGTATTTCCGCGGCCTCCGAGGATCGGCAAAGGCCATCTTTATTTACATTGGCCATATTTTTGTTATTTCTGTTACCATGCCTTCTAAATGTGTTGCTCTTACACATTAATTAACTTCACCAAAGAAAAGTCAAATTTGCACACTTCTGAAGGCATATATGATGCTGATATGAGGGGAGGAGTGTTGCCGTGATGAGCATTACGAGAGGTTTCGGAGACGTAATTACGACCTCGGAAGTGTTTTGAAAACATGCTCGTTGCTCTAATTGCGATGTAAACAAACCTCATACGATCTCGTATATACGTTAGTAAATCTGGCCCCAGGTTCTGAGGATTCTAAGTCCTTCCACCCCTACAAAAATGGAGACTGAAAGAAGAACCAATTTTTAAACATTTACAAATATTCACGCATACTTACAATATGTATCAGTTCGGAGCCAAATGGCTGATTATAATATAACGACGACCACCGACCATGGCTTTCGAAGCAGGGAAACGGGTCGTCCCGGTAAACCAAATGGTTCGCTAACGCAAACAAGCACGTCCGCATTCTCAAAATTAATATGAAAAAGAGGATCACCAAATCCTGTACAGAACCCCCAACCCATTTTGAATTAAAATCATATAATTTTAAGTGAAATTTGGGTTTCACTTACATTTCCAGGAGATGTATACAATCAGTGTCATACTGAACGTCGTCCAAGTGTGTCTGCACCAGCATTGCCTTTGTTTTGAGTGGGGAGCGAGTGACCAACGCTTAAGACCACTACTGTTTTTCAAGCGCCTGATGTATGTTAATGGTTGTTGATCAATCTGCATACAGAATAACACCAGAACTTTTTAATAGTTTAGATGATAACTAATGCTTCTCGCTCTATTACAACATAATGACTTTCTGAGTCTTTGAGCCTTCTGCGCGCGTAGGCCATTGGCACGAGAACATAGTCCACTTCCTGCAACAGCACTGCCCCAAGACCCGTGTCATTGGCGTCCGATAGAAATTCTTTTCGTAGTCCGTCAGAGTTAAAATGGGTGCATTTCTTAATAAATCTTTTAACATGTCGATTCTTTTACAAAGATCAGGGGTTAAATTCAGCTTATTAGGAGTAAATTCCATGTAAACTCCGTAGCTGTTTCTTCTTTTCTGGCACCGGCATATTCTTAGTAGCATTAACTTTATCTGGAAGGGTACTCAAGGCCTCTTCACCAAGATTAAACCCAAGATACATAATACTAGGGAGAGTTGCGAAACACATGCCAGGCCCAACAATTAACCCGTGCTCAGCAGTCTTTCCAGGTGATTCCTTAAATGGAACTAAGTGATCATTAAATGATGAACTATGCAACATTAAATTATCGAAGTAGTAGTTTCATTTGTAATAATCAAATGAAACTAGCACGCGCCGTGCGTAAACCGAATGAAAGTCCATACATATGAGTTGCAAAAGAGGTGTACGGGTTTACCTTTTCCGATAACGGAATTTAGTATTACCCATTACTAAGATCTAACTCAGTAAAATATACGCCTTAAAATAACCTAACGCCTTATCCATCGTTTGCCTTGGCCCCGCGTCGAAAACACGTCGTTCAAAGCTCTAACATCTACGCAAAAGAGCCACGGATGATCTGCCTGTTTCACTAGTAATGGATGAGCAATAGGGAGATGTCGATGGTTCGATAACGCCTAAAGTTATCGTTCAATCTACTTCCTCATCAAAGCTTTTCGGAGATGATGGGGAACGGGATATGGCTTAGTATGACCAGGGACAATTGTCATCAAATCTATGTTAGGTATGACAGTACCAGTTACACATGGCTTGTCTGAATACACGTCAGAGTATTTAGCAAGCACCGTCATTCGCGTTTTCCTAGGAAGTTGAAAGGTCATTTACGACGCATACCTGGCATACTTGCTGAGAAGAAACATCATGACGTCTTACATATTTTTAGAGCATATTGATGTGATGCAACTTTACCTTTGAATGAACCTTTTCTTCGTAATATTACGCCGTTCTCGTGCTTCCTCACTACCAAATAAGGTCTCTTCCAGTGCATAGCTAACTTGAAATTATGGTAATAAAACAAGCACTTTGTCGCCTTCGTTTAATTTGGCTTTTATATATCTTGCCAAATGCGTGTGCATGGGATGAAGCCATTTGGGCGGATTCTGCTAATCGTGACACAGATCAAGGACGTACTGATAAGTCCTTTTAGTCTCGTCATTGATGTCATCTCTGGTCCATGAATCATGAAGAACGGACAGTGGACCTCGCACTTTGCGACCGCATAAAACTCAAATAGGCTAAGTTTGAAAGCATCTTTAGGAACCTCGCGGTACGCAAACAGGACAGACGGAATGTAAGTTAAGTAAATATTTTCCACCCTGGCTATCTGCTCAGGCGTGGCCAATCGTGATTACAGTTTTACATATATTTGATATAGTACAGTATTCCGTGACTACTGTAAAATATAAATCATACATCATACAAAAAATATTACGTTGATATGATTTTGCCAGTGTTTACATAACATTGTTCTTTATTTACGGCAGCTTTACATAGTAAATTTAGGATATAGTACGGCTATATCTTCCAATGTATCAGATGAAATTAAATATTCACATAGTTCTTTATATGGCTGTATCACATCACATTCCGAAATATAGTGCTCAAGCGTTCGCTTGTTTTCTTCATTACAAAGTGTACATCTTGATTCATTTGCACTTCTTGCGCCGTGCACTTGCCAGTACATTCTGGCAATAACCACGTCAAATTGTCTGGTTTGACTTCGGTGCCACCCATAGGAAGGCTTGCTATCTCTGTACTAATCGTAGTGCCTTATGGTACAGCTTTCAGGCCTTTGAGTGTTTGTCAGATCTACTAGTTCCTCCATATGAGAACTTTTCAATATATATATATATATATATATATATATATATATATATATGCAAGAGGCATTCCAGGATCTATGTTCACAGTATATTTGCCATAGGCTTCCTTCGCCGATTTGCCTACGTGGTCGTATGTTGAAATTGCGGTCATTTGGATAAGTTACGGTGCGCTTAATGCAATTCACAATTTCCTCATCGCCAGTTGCTTGAAAGAATTTAGTGTCCGAAGAGCACCTTGAGAGTCACAGAAAACTACCAAAGAGCCCCGAGACATTAAGAATTCCGTTACAAGGAGTATACCTGTCAACTCCGTTTGTGTAGAGCTGGCCCAATTTTTGCACTCTCATATTAACTTGATGTTGTAGTAAGCCATTTTTGTATACTGCACAAGCACAACCAGCTTTGTATCCAGACTGTACAAATCCGTTAGCGTAAAACTCAGATACATCATCGCCTGTAGATTCTATGTTCCTTTATGGTTGCTAACGCAATTTGTTTTAACACGCAGTTATGTACTTATATGACATGAAAGGTGCACGATCAGTGTTGAATGTTTCCAGGGTGGAATGGATCGATATTTTGATATTTTACTAATTGGGACATTAAGCTTATAATGTTCATGGAAATTTTGTGTGTCAGAGGGCGCGTGTGTGATTAGTTACGTCTGCTTGCGTGATTTTATGTTGCAGCTGTTTTAGGAAATCTGTATGATACACGGGTTCTCTCAAAACTTTGACTCCAAATATCATGGAAATATATATTATTCTATCAGAAATATATGGTAAGTTTAGTTCTGATCTCATGTTCACTATCCTTGCTGTTCTCGGGGCGCCGAGGATAATCCTTATGGCTTCATTTTGCACTACCTCCAAGCTATTTATTTCTGATGCATTACACTGCAACAAGTGCAGTGCATGGAAGTCTACAACTGACTTTATACAAGCCAAGTAAAACAGTCTAGCGGGCTTAACACTAACATCATGTTCTCTTCCGACAAGAACTTATAACGGTTTCAATCTCTCCCAGAGTTAGCATCATTTGCGTTCACCCTGTACCTGAGTGTTCAAAATCATCCTTTCTAGAACACATGAGGTTAGTGAAATTGGGCGGTATTTATCAGTGTTTGGTTTCGGTATAGGGATGATTAGACTGCGCGTGACAAATTTAACCTGTACAGGTGCAAAAAGGGATTACCAGGTATCTGAGCTATAAGGCGGAGGATACTATAGGTAATTCAATCCTCACCTGGGGCGGACGTTTTCCTTATTCAGTTCCCACCCAGTAATCTCAGCAAAGTTTGAAGAGTCGGTATTAGAACATCCAATCTCAGTAGCAAATTTACGTGCAATTTTAGACTAAGATGATTTTGAATATTTGTGGGAAGTGAGTTAAATTTGCACGCCAGCCCAAATATCTGTTTGTGCAAGAGGACTATGGAACTGCGGGTGTTAGTCGGCTTACCTGAGAGTCGATTTTTTTTCCAGACCTCAGGCATTGAGGTGTTATTGTTAATGGTTTGTAGGACATGTTTTTAATTCCCGTAGATTTTTGTTAGCCTTAAAAAACTGAATAAGGTTGTCACGGGTATTGTCCTGCTTGTAATGAAAAAGCTCCTGAACTCGCTTTTGTTCCCTTAATAGTGTAGGTCACCGACCCACTTAGGTTGTTTGGAGCGTTGTGAGTTGTTGCTCTTTAAGGTTTTCTTTGGACAGACCCAGGTGTTGTAGTAATCAGTGACCACTTGTCCATGGATAATTTATGGGGGCGTTCTCCGTAGAGTTTCTTAAGCACTGACTTTAATTTTTAATCGCTCTAGAGTTCCGTTACAGCATGCATGGTATAGGCTTGTAAATGATGCTTGTATGGATGGAAGTCTGTTTATCTCCACCATTAAATCGAATTTGAAAGTATTTCTTTCGAAAAAGTACTTAGCAAAGCCTCTGCAATAGTGATGGTATCTATATTTTGCTTCGGGGGGATCTAGTTGCCATGTCAGTAATTGTCAGTATATACTTATGGCCTCTGCTAGACAAAGATGTTATCGGCCCCACAAGATCAATTGGAACCCTGGCCAGAAAAACTCGTTCTTTGTATGACGACACACGGTTGGAAAAGTCCGGCCCACTCCGAGGTAGTCGTTCAGTGACCATTTTCCCTTGCCTCGTATTGAGCGATTTTCTATCTGTGATGGACTAACAGCCAGAATCAAGGAGCTATTGTACAGGCTTATACATTTCCTCATATGTGCCACTATTGTTGGGAGAGAGGTCAGAGTAGACCACATTGATGACCCTCTGAGAGGACTTGCTTTTGCCAGGCATTAAGTCGAGACGAGAGGGGCGTGACGCACACACAAATGTCTTGTTTAGGTAATCATTGTTGGTGGTTCTCAGCTCACTTCACATCTACGATAGACTCACGTACTACCGCATCTAGATCTGATTTACCCAAAATGATGCAAATCTCACACAAATTCACAAACACCCATACACAAAAATACATACACACAAACACACTCAAATGCACACACATACATACACACACACGCACATACACACACACACTCACACGCACACTATCTACCTATCTATCTCTCTCTATGTATACTCACATATATGTTTATAAATATTTACACGCACAAGAACAAATACACACACACATACACGAACAAATACACACAAACACACATACACGAAAAAATACACACACACACACGAGCAAATACACACACACAAACACACAGAGGGTATCTGATGGCCTCCCGATAACAGCGCCAATTGAAAAGCTTCTCCTTCAGAAAAACTCGATTAATGCATTAGATGGGACTCGCCCGTTCATTTATTTCGGGTCATGCCCAGAGCCCCTCGCTGGTTCATGGTCCTTCATGAGAGCTACGGGTAATATGATTACGAAATTTCAAGGATGCGGTTCAAAGTAAACAAATGTTTTTCTTCTCTAAATTGCGTGGACATTAAGGGGAGGTAATGCGTCATGTTGAAGGTGCATTTATCTTCGTTCTCTTTCTCTCTCTTTCTCTCTCTCTCTCTCGCTCTCTTTCTCTCTCTCTCTCTCTCTCTCTCTCTCTTTCTCTCTCTCTCTCTCTCTCTCTCTCTCTTTCTCTCTCTATCTCTCTCTCTCTCTATATATATATATATACATATTTATCTATTTATTTATTTCTCTCTCTCTCTCTTTCTCTCTCTCTCTCTCTCTCTCTCTCTCTCTCTCTCTCTCTCTCTCTCTCTATTTATCTATTTATTTTTCTGTGTGTGTGCGTGTGTGTGCGCGCGCCTAATATTACCTTGTTTTAGGCTACATTCAGAATAATGTCGAAGAAATAATAATATGCAAATAAGAAAGCACGAAACATACATATGAAAAACTAAGCCATGATACTGACCCATCCTAAATTTCTCTTCATTACAACCGTTTTACTGACAATAAAAATACTGATGTCATGTTTACTTGACACCCACTTCTCACAGCTCTAACACTCATTTTTTTTAATCCCATGAAAAAATAGTTGTCTGGCAACCCCGCCTACTCTTTGGAAAGCCTGCCACTTCCGATTTTTTTTCTTTCTTTTATAAATCTGAAGGTAAATGGAGATGCGCTTTTGTTTTATTGTAGTATTAACAGTTTGTCACGAACAAGACTTTTTTTTTTTTTTTTTTTTTTTTTTTTTTTTTTTTTTGCTTCATACATGCCTTAACTATTTGGATTTGCTGTAAACCGAATTTCAAACTCTCACAAAGAAAGAAAATAAGAAAAAAAAAATTGGCTTCTTTTGAAAATCGAAAGATGAAATAGATTAAGTATCTTTTTATATGGCCGTTTATTGAATGAAGAAAAAGGGATTTGACTTTTTATTTCTTTTTATATAATGGCACATGCACATAGAACAATGAGTACTTTTTGCCATTTGATTAAAAATAGTGATAATAATGAAGGTACTGAAAATTATATTGATCATGTAACAGTAATAATGATTATAATGATGATAATAATAACAATGATAATGATAATTGTAATAACAACAATAATGATAACAGTAATAATAAAAAAATATAATAATAATAATAGTAGTAGTAGTAATTACAGTAATAATAATGATAATGATAATAGTAATAATAATAATAATGATAATAATAACAATGAAAATTATAAGGATAATGGTAATAATAATTACTGTAATAATAATGATAATGATAATAATTATAATAATATCAATATTAAAAATGATCATGATAATAATAACGATAATAATAATATTATTTGTATTACTATTAATATAAATAACAACAAAAATACTGATGATAGTAACAACAACAACAATAGAAATAACAAAAATAATAACTAGTGGTCGAAATATGAAAGGAAACTTAAACACAGTCTCGATGTTTGTCCTTCTGCCCATATTAGAGTCAGTCCGAGTTTATATATATGATTATATAGACCTTAGTTACTCTCAGTGGTGTGGATATTCAGTATTATGCGGTGATTTCACATTCTAAAATAATTAATTTTCAAGAGACGGGCATAAAGGTGAATTAAAAAGTTTGTTTGTCTTTGCCGTCGCGCCATCGGATCAGATTTCGTTAATCTTTTAAGCATTATGATGAAAAATGGCCTTCTTGGGATTATTCGTGTGCTTGCTTATTATTACTATCATCACATCATCATTGTTATTAATACTATTATTTTCATTGTTATTATTTTCATCATCATCATTATTATTATTATTACTATTACTATTATTACCATTACTATTTACTATTATCATTATCATTGCTATTTTTCTTATCATTATATTGTTATGCTTATTATTATCATTATCATTATTATCCTTATTATTGTCATTATTATTATTATTATAATCACTATTATCATCATCATTGCTATTGCTATTATTATCATTATTAATTTTATTATGATTATCAGCATCATCATTCTTATTATCATTATTAATTTTATTATGATTATCAGCATCATCATTCTTATTATCATTATTATTATCTATATTGTTATTAACCTAGCCTTTGGGTGGGCAAGCCAGCCTAAGTCAGTCCCAAGCCCGGGTAAATAGAGAGGGTTGGCGTCATAATAATAATGGTGATAATCGTTATCATTACTATTATCATTATTATTATTCCTATTTTTCTATTCTCATTATTATTATTAGTCATTACCATTACCATCATTATTATAAACATAATAAATATCATTGTTTTCATTATTGTCATTATTTTTATTGTTATCACTATTATTATCATTATCATTCTGATTCTTAGTATTAGTATTAATAGCAGCATCATTATCATTATTATTATTATTGTTATTGTTGTTCTCGTTGTTCTTTTTTTCCATTATTATATAGTCATTATTATTATTAGTTTTAGTACTATTATCATTAATAGGGGGAGGGGGTGTAAGACGGACCCATGAGGAGAGATGTAACCTCAGATATTGGCCGATAGATGTCCTTCACGTCCTTGGGCACGTAAAATGGGTTTGCACCGATCTGGGTAGATGCAGCTTTCCATTTTGATTGAATGGTTTCAGCACTTACTGTCCTACACGAAGCCATCAAAAGATGATCCAGTGTTGTTGATTATGGATGGACATATGTTAAAATGGGGGTCATAATATGACCCATACGAGAAATCTTGATGTGATTAATCTTGCCAGGGACAATCATGTAGTCACCGAATGCAACCATTGGACGTTTCTTTCATGAAACCATTAAATGCTTATCAGGCAGATGGACGTCTACAAACTAAGTGAATTGTTTTAAAGGCCTGTTTACAAGCTGTTGTTCCACACACAGCCAACATTGGCTTTAAAAAAAAGGAATTTGCCCACTGAATCGCCGAACATTTGGTGAAGCTGACTTTTTACATAGCCGGTGAGAAAGAACCTGACTTGGATGGAGAGGCTGAGTCAGAAAACCCGAGTGTTGTGGCTGGGTTGGAATGTCAAACGTGGCTCGCATCCTGTTCAAGCTAGGTAGTTCCTCACAAGACATAATTCCCTTGCCAAACTGTACGAAAGAAGGTAGCCTGGTTTTGACAGCATCCCCATATAAGACCGAGTTAAAGTAAAAAAAATATATATCACAAGAAGAAGAAATCGGAGCACGGATGCGCCAAACGAGGGCATAGAAGAGAAACTATCAACTGCAGCATCAAAAGACGACCTAGCAACAGCATGACACAACAGAAAAAACAAACAAAGCAAGCTGGGCTGTCTTGTACTCATGACAATGCCGGTGGCGATGAAGATGGAGACGCAACTCTTTGTTTTTATTGCAATGATACGTTTGGTAATTCCGCGAAGGGTGGGTTCGTTGTACCATTTGCAAGAGACGGGCACATGAGCAATGTGCAGGAATACAGGATAATGAGAAAGATTTTTCGTGCGCTTTTTGCCAGTAAGGATATATTATTCGTGCTAAGGTTGAGGCGTAAGATGGACTCATAGGGTACACCTTACCTTGCCATTTATATTTTTGGGGCAGTAAATCTACTAATTTATGAAATCTCTGATTTCAGTCTGTTCCTCCAAAAACCGCAAGCAGGGTATGGACATTAAAGCTAACACGCCAAAGCACCGTCATAACCTCTGAAACCCAAAAATCTATAAATGTGGTTTCTAGACTCGATCTTTTCAAGTAGTCTGTCTTACCCCAACTTCCCCTACCATTAGCATCATTATTTTACTACTGTTATCATCATTATTACTACGATCATTATTACTATTGCTATTATTTTCTCATTATTATCACTATCACTATTATCATTGTTTTATTTTTTAATCATTATCATTATCATCATTGTTATTACAATTATGCTTCCCGTTAATTCCCTTGCTACCTTATTCCAATGACTAGCATGAATACAATTGCTACCATATACACTGGCTGAGAGAGGGTTTTGTTTCAGTGAGTCCAGATATCCAAGGGAATTGAACTGGCAGAGTATGGTGATGACTATGGTGGTGGAGGTAATAGTGGCGGTGGTAG
>NC_061831.1:17302094-17307094 GCF_019202785.1 Penaeus chinensis
GAATATTTGGCTCATTATCTATCAAGATATACCTCTTGACTCCTATCTAAGCCGATACCTCGACAATCACAGATAAAATACTTATATAACCGACAATTTCAAACCTTGTACATTAGCAAGAATAGCAAACTCACTAATGGTAAGTGTGTTCCCTGAACGGACACCCAAGTCTTAACGAGGGCAAAGGAGACGAGAGGAGCCGGTGCACAAAAGTCTTTCAGGATGAGAGGTCTTGACTCTACAGCGAGATAGGGAGCCATTAGCGTCGCCCTCTTCCTGCTCTCGCTCGTCTCCCTCTCCGCCTGCCGAAAAGAAAACTAAACGAGTCTGTTTAAGCCATTTGTTGATATAGTCTCATGATACATCAGTTATTACAGTGACTAAATGTTTATATTCTTGAAGGAAAGTGAATGAGCGGTTACCTAGTGATGTGATGGTTGTACCAAAATTAGATATGTCTGAATATCATTTATGAATTAATATGGTCCATACTACAAGATGAAATAATGCTATCCTAAATAAATGCAATATTGAAGTAATTGATGTAGTTGTAGAAATATAATAAATGAGAATAAAAGATATTTACAATCTATTGCCACCTAAAAACATTCATTGTTAAGTAGTATGGCAATTTGAAGATTAATACAGGATAATAAGTCATACAACCTATTTATTCATATATAAATTAATAAACTAAAGCGAACGGCTACTTTTTACACTTGTTTATTAATCAAATATAATGCCCAATGCAACAGAGAACTGTAGTTGATATTACCTGAAAGGTAGAAAAGCAACACAAAATCTGCAAAGCACCTTACAATATTATGTTGATTCCCCAAGCACTTCCAGAGGGGTGGGAGGGGGGGGGCAAGGTTCCCGCCTTACTGGGATGATAAAAGATGATATTTCAGTTATGATATCCACGACTGACCTAGGAATAGTGTGACATCTGTTAATGCAGATGTGTGTGTGTGTGTGTGTGTGTGTGTGTGTGTGTGTGTGTGTGTGTGTGTGTGTGTGTGTGTGTGTGTGTGTGTGTGTGTGTGTTACTTTTACATGATTGTATTTTTATCTATCCGCCATCAATCTCTCCTGCATTATTGTCATGGGAATCTAAACTTGTTGACTTTTCATTGCAATCTTCACTAACAAGACCATCTTACAATCACCTTAAAATTACTCTTAGCACCATCCGTGCCTATGTTTTCTATACTTAGCCTTTATTACTATTACTGTTTGTTACCGGCCTGTCAAAGTCACCAGATAAGACGGCCCTGTCAAGTCAAGTTGCATAACTGCTCACGTGAAGTTTTGTGTGGTATGTGGTATGTTTCTGTAGTCATCCTACTGATATATGTGAGCTCCATGACACCATAGGCAAGGTCACATGAGTACTAATCTAGAGGTCGGAAGTTCGAAGCTTTGTGATTCGAGTGATTCGGACGCCGCCTGTTCTCAGCATACAGTGTCTTTACATGAATTGAAATTATTGTACATCCTATATCATGAAATGAATGGCTACGTTCCCATGTGAATAAATAAATAGTTTAAATGAAGAGGAAATGTGTAATACCGCGGTCACATGCAGAGTCTGTCTGTTGTCATGTGAACAGACTGTATTGTAAATACTGAGATAAACACGTCCCCTTTTACTCATCGATCATAGTTGCTAAGATGCATTTCCACATAAAATATGAAAGTCAATTACAACGAATCAGAAAAATAAATAGATATAAGTAATTCTCTCATTTGCATCTTGACCGGCATAATAGATTTATGACATGATCATTATCACTCTCGTCATGAACGTATTAACGAATTTTTGCAAACAAAAGCCTATTCTTTTAAGAGTAGATCAGATATTAATTCCAAAAGTCTAATGATAGAAAACTGCAATTTCTTCTCACGTTACTACGCCGACCGCCGTCTAGTTTCAACCCGTTTAACAAGCGAAAGGCCTTCATCACCGCCGGCTCGCGTATCAGATGGGCGTTGTGGTCTCCGGGTGGGCGACCCTCACGCACGTACTGAGTACCAAGGGCGTAACTAGATAGAACGAAGTTATAGTTGTTTTATTGTCAGAATACGATAGAAAAAAAAAGGTTATTTAGTTGGAC
Source organism: Penaeus chinensis (assembly GCF_019202785.1). Lineage (NCBI taxonomy): Eukaryota > Metazoa > Arthropoda > Malacostraca > Decapoda > Penaeidae > Penaeus > Penaeus chinensis. Next base: position 17,304,212 of record NC_061831.1, read on the forward strand.
ACTAAGGTTTTTGTTTTAACAATTGTTTTATTCATTGACAATGAACGTATTTCGTTAAATTGATGAGAGGATATAGTTTAGAGAAGCTTTCTTATTGGATGGAGCGGTAATTTTTCCAGAAAATCGAGTATTTCTTTTAGATTTGATGCAGGAATTAACATAAATGGTAATAATAAAGCCTTTTTAGATCGCGCAATAGTAAAAAAAATAATCATTAAAATTGTCTGACATCAAAACAGCAATCCTTGGGCTTGTTTTTGATGTTAGATTAAGCTCAAGAGAAAATTCTTTGAATTCAAACTTGCACATGCTTATATACAATTGTTGCTCTGTGTAAACTGAACCTTTCGGGGCTAACGATCACTTCGAGGTCTCTGGACAGTTATGGATGGACTGTGTATGTGTTTGTTTGTGATTGTGTGTGTGTGTGTGTGTGTGTGTGTGTGTGTGTGTGTGTGTGTGTGTGTGTGTGTGTGTGTGTGTGTGTGTGTGTAAACGCATGTATATGCATAAATATATATATGGATTCATATATATATATGTATATATAAACATGTATGTATGTATGTACACACACACACATATATATTTATATATATATACATATATATTCATATATATTATATATATATATTTCATATATATATATATATCTATATTTCATATACATATATATACATATATATATATATGTGTGTGTGTGTGTGTGTGTGTTTGTTTGTTTCATATATATATATATATGTATATAGATATATTATATGCATATATATATGTATGTATGTATGTGTGTATTTCATATATATATATATATATATATATATATATACATAAATATGTGTGTGTATGTGTGTATAGATATATATATATTATTTATCTATATACACAAATATTGATTTTTTTAAGTGGTTTGTTTGATGATATGTTTCTCATTTCTTCAGGAATACTGTTCCTTACTTCCGACGCCTGAGACGGAAATTTGGTACCGGGTCTGTCGCGAGGGAAGAGCAATATAATACACGAATATCCCGAAGGCCCTGAAGGAGCTACAAAGCAAAAGGGCCTCGACATATTTGTGTGTTTTCTTGCTCTTCCCTTCCTTGGTTTATTTATAACTTGCTTAACATGAATTCTTAATATCTCATAAGAGGTGGTACAAGTAGAGATAAGTTTCGTTATACAGAAATGTGTCATTGGGCGGAAATTCTGGTAAGTTTGGTTGTACATTACAGTGATCTATAAACATATGTAACGTTTCTTAATTGTCTGTCTGGTTGTCCTAATCACTCGTCTATGAGCAATGTTGAGTGATTTTAGTTGGACACGCGATATGCCTCCACGTGCAAGGTTGCAAAAGGAAGTCATAGGATGGATCGAATATCCGTACATAAGCTTAAAGTGACGTATAAATGTCGTTCAGAGTATAGTATGGTATGTCATATTGTTTGTTAATTTTAATGGAGATGTTTTGTATGTGTTTTCCAACTTATATGGTAGTCTGTTATCACGCTAAAGGATGAGGTCTCATTAATTTTAAGGAACGGTTTTCAAATCTGAGTTGGGACACAGGAGGTCCAGTCTTGCGGCATCGGGAAAAGATGATGGAGTAGGTATTTTTGAGTGTAGGGTTAGTTTGTTAAGTTTTTATACATATCAATACTCGATTTGCAAGATTAGTTACGTAAGATTGATCTGAACGGCTTGCATACAAATTAGTCGTTAGCTAATAGCACGTATTATAACAGTGTGATTGAATTTTGCATAGCAGTGATACACGAGACAACCAGCAAGCGTTCTAAAATGGGTTCTTGTGGACCACTACATTTTACTGATGACATATTTTTACAAACTGTTTTCTATTAATACATATTTCATATCATGAAAGATGAATACCTCGGATGCCGTGATTATTCAATCTATGTGAACGAGTACTATCGTGTAATCAACATTATGCATTTCCACTAATACACGATTATTTAACTTTGTAACTGGAAAGCCAAAATTTCAAAGGTTATGTTAACGATAACTTTTCGAAATTTTACTCAGTATGAAAAAATAGGCACATAAAGAAAATTGTGAACATGTTACTATACATAAAATTGGGTTCACGTTTACTATTTTCAGCAGGTTAGAACAGATAACTTATGAAAATGAAGCGTTGCAACGATATAGTACCACAGGAAGAACAGTAGATATAATTATTTAATTAATCATAAGGGTATGTTACACTATATTTCATTGGTATTACCCTACAGCAGTGTTTTTTAACCTGGAGGGCGCGCCCCCCGAGGAGGCCTTCAGTATATTCCAAGGGGGGCGCGAGCCCTTGGTAAAAAACAGTAGTTTCTCTAATTATTCTCTTAACGAGAGCATGGTCACATATTGGAAGGCTTAATTATAGTGCGACTAATTGATATTCATTAAAATGACTAAAATAATGCAAGGGAGGCGTGCAGGGAAGGACAAATACCTAAAGGTAGTTAAAAGGTTAAGAGCCACTGTTCTACAGCTTTTCTTTGCCAACAGAGGCTTTAGAAAATTCTGTGTGTAACATTTGTTTCACGAAATGTTTTAAGTCATGAACAGCTCAAAGGATTCAGTTAGCGTATTTGGGACCTATTTCCGTGAGAAATGTACGAATATTATTTGCAATATTTTTAAACTGGACCTTGATGTGTCTGTATTATTTCCTCTCTGTTTGAAATAACATCTATACGTTTTCCTTTATTCCTGTCCCAGCTGAATCGGGAGTAATCAGTCTCAGCTGTTTTAATTCCTGTCACGCTGCTGCATAGAAAACGACACAAATCTAGATATGTTAGGGGACTCTCAGGAAACTTTATTTGTAGCTTGTGTTATTTCCATGAGTAAATTCTTCTCGTTCGT
>NC_061831.1:17312094-17314594 GCF_019202785.1 Penaeus chinensis
TCTATATTGATATATGTTTCTCTTTGGTTTATATTTGTGACAGACCAAGGATGTAATGATTAGTTTCCAGTAAAAAAAATTTTTTTTTTTTTAAATCAGTCAAGTCTTCAAGTGGCCAAATTCTTACATTATTTTAATGACATTCTAAACTGTAAATGCAGCATGAACCAATGGCTAGCAATATGACCAGTGCCAGCTACTTATACTCTATTCAGTCTTAGGAAAGGAAAAACTGTATCTTACACTTCACTTTAAAATATTCCGATTCGCCAAAATAAGGAAACTGCATAACCCAAGTCAGACGAGACTATTGCAAAACTTTTATTAAAAAAAAAAAAAGTTGTATATTGTATATGAATCGGAGTACTCCTGAGCCTAGGTTGAGTTGCCAGTTATTCCTTTCCTGAGACAGGGCGCACTATAGCACTAGAAGAGGACTGTGGCTTTTCCACCAATTCAGTGTACAGTGAACATGGTGATTTTAAGCATGCACAGTCTCTTCGGGTAAAACTGCTGCCGTCAAATGTCGGGGTGTAGTGCACCTACAGCGCTTCTTGCATATTTTATATTTTTCAGATTTAACTTCACTTAATTTATTCATAAGTTAATAACTACTTATTAATCTAATCATTATAATTTATTTTCAATTTCTTTGTTCATATTCTTTCAATGTAAATTGCTTAAAACTTATTTATTTATTTTCTCACTTGCACTTCTTTATACTTTTTTAAAACTGTAAATAAGAGAAAACGAAACAAGATAAATTTAATCAAAACAACAAAACAGGGATTAAACAAACGAAAGCATTCAGGAAAAAACTGAGATCCCTCAGTCAGTATATTTTCAAAATTTACAATGTATCCAAAATGGCGTCTCGTAAACAAACACTTCTCTCTGTCTCAATCGTAAAAAGAAAAAAGAAAAAAAAAGGAGGCGTCCAATGAAGCTACGCGAAAGACTGCTGACTGGACGAGCGGACAATCCAAGAGAGATTTTGGCGCCAAGACGTTAGTGTTTAATTCCTCTCTGTTTTGTCGCAATTTCTTTTTAACAAAATTGATGAAAATGAAAAGGATGCTTTTAAATAACTATCAATAGTAATAAGAAATAAAACGGAGACCGTAAAACCGGATTTAAATAAAATGAAAGATAGAAAGGTACAGTAAAATTAATAAATAAAGGAAACAGCCGAGGTGAGAGCTGCACAGATAATGCTGAACCGGTGCTGCTGCTGTTAAAGTTGCCTCATTTAGTCTTGGATCTCGTGGCAAATGGTGGAGGAACCTCACGTCCACTACAGGGCAACATTGGAAGGGAAGTGATCAATTTAAATATTTGCAAACCTAGGTTTTAAAAATGCCTAGTCAGCCGTAATGCCTCTTATGTCTGTCTAGAAATGTGTCAGAACAAAGGTTTTTGGAATGTGAGAAGACTCAACTTAGTACCACATTTATGTGTATATGTGTGTGTGTGTTTGTCATCAACAAAAGCGGTGCCATTTCGCCAAACCTAGATCGCAGAATAAAACCACAACCAGAACGGAAGGCCAGTGAGCGAGGATGCCTTCCTGGGTGATGGGCATCGGGAGGCAACGGGGTAAAGTTACTGAGTCTAAGGTGCTATGATCTTCCTATTACATATAATAATAAATATTGATAATTGTGACTCCATACTGACAGGCACATGTTAGTATGAAAAAGTTATCATTATATTTGTAGAAATGGCTGATTACTGCATACGCTGTATGTGTTTGGATATTAAGTGAGGAAAGACGTTTACGAGATATTCGTCTCTGCAAAGGTCATATAAGTGTGGTATAAGTATTTCCTTTTAATTGCAATTTATCATGATTTGATTCATGAAACATATCATTTGTAATAAAAGAAAATTGTAAAACAAATAGAAATAGTGATACTGGAAAAGTTCAACCTAAACATATGACCCCTATGACTGTCCACAAAGGTGAAAAACGCCTTCAGCTGTACATCTACTTGTTTCAATGATTCAGCTGTGCTTTTGGTAATTACAACACGGAAAATAGAGGTTTAGGGCCAATCGTAGTAAAAAAGGATTATCAAATTCACTATTTCCAGAATAGGGTTTCCATTTCTGTATTGTTTAGGGATGTATTTCTCCAATTGGCCAACAGTAGTGGTGTCAAACACACGGTCCGCAGCACATTTGCTCTTTCAATCTTACAGTTTTACATGATTAAATAAGCCATTCCTTCGTCTTTTAAGATTATCACTTACAGTCTTACAATTTTTTTTTCCGTTATTGTGTTATTGTAATAAATAAAAAGCCTCCCACGTTTTTACATCAACCACATGGCCGTTTTGTCTTGTCGACACACACACACACACACACACACACACACACACACACACACACACACACACACACACACACAAGAAATATTCATTGCCTGCTCACTACCTTGTGCATTTCAGGATTTATCTTCCCGGCATGATATTTATGTGTAATTTGTATCTGTTTGTAA
>NC_061831.1:17322094-17327094 GCF_019202785.1 Penaeus chinensis
TCTCTCAATAGCTGGATGTCTCAGTAAAATGCCGTGCCCTTTTCAGAATCTGGAGAATATTTCCTAGAAACTAGGTTCCAGTCAAGGTATCCTTCTATTAAGTCAAATGTTGTTCAGTGCCTCATGATCCTCTTGGAGGAACTGATAGGACCTGGTTTTGGCTTCTGTTGTGTTGTTCTTTGCTATGAAGACAGGGCCGGATGATGGAAGGAAGAGTTAGACCAGATAGTGGTATAAGCACCTGAAGATGAGGTCTACCTAGTGTTGGTTGTGGCTTAACAAGAGCTTTGGCCGCCACCTGCTAAGTGCTTCCTTTACCTTGTTCTCTTTAATGACCAAAGGAGGACGTGATTAGGTTCACTTTAGACACAGGCTTGTAAGGTGGTGGGATATGTGATAGTATGGATTCATTTCTCATGGTCTTATCGTTGGCTTGACCTGTCTACCATGGCCATAAACAATTGATCTGCCATTATCCTATCTGCTAATCCAGGTTGTTAGAAGTAGAGACCGAAAAGCTCCCATCACCAAAAGGTTAAATTTTGCCTCTATTACGTCTGTTAAGACCCCCTCTAACCAGGTCATGCCTGGGTACTGAACAACCTGGGGTTCTTTATCCTTGGTGGCGAGGGCAAGGGCAACTTAGCTAAAGTTTCATAGCCGCTAACTACATGGACCTTCCAGTATTTGGTTGACAGGTAGTGGGCTAATGAAAGTCTAGAAGTCTTATTAGCATGAATGACCAACTTGGTAGCCGCATTCATGGGGAAAAAAAAAACAATTGGCTGAGCTCTGGTAATTCTAATGTTCTTAGCATTCCCCTGCCGCCTGTGTTCCCCAGGTGGGTCTGGATGGTTCATCTTTTTATACCTTTCAGGGAAGCATTGAGTGGTATATGTTAGTGTTTTGTTAAAATTCAAGTGAGACCCCTCTGACTCTGACATGTCCCTGATTTCGTGCTCCTCTGCTGAAGAGTTTCAGAAGTAATACTCTTCAGTCGTTCCAGTGAATTGTATGTCCTTTGTACGACTGTGCAAAGGTGTTGTGCATATACTGGAAGGTGAGTAGTGAAATTATTCATGATAAATTCTCGTAAGTCAATGTTGTTGCCTGGCACATCTCAGATTGTGTTGAATTCGCACGACACACACCTGGTGTTACTGAATTGTGGGTATGAAAGGCTGACTGTGTCATCCCCCCTGCTCACATCTGGTTTCATTAAGTGACTGCTATGTGGAAGGCTGTGACTTTTCTCCATACATGGTCTGTCCAAGAGCCCTGTTGTCAGACACTTTCTGCATGACAACGTGGGTCAGGGACTGGTAGAAATGTGTGCTCTCTGAACTGAAGGAGGGGAACTAGTGTCTCTGGACGCCCATCTGTCCCCATCTTGGTCACGTTCTGAAGGAAATCCTAGACATACTGGAGCCAGGTTTCCCCCACCCCAGGACCAGGAAGAATCCTGAGAATTTGATAATGGAACAGGGGAAGGACATTGTTGTGACATAAGTGAACATTCAGGTGGGAGTGGTAAGGTTAAGTGGGAAGAAAGAAGGAATGGTGATGCATATGGAGAAGGAGAGGATAGGGTGTTTTTTGGGAGAGTGGGAGGAAGAGGGGTAGGGGAAATTTTAGGAGGAGGATGGATATCGGCAAATACTTTGACTGTTGAGCAAATAGGAATAGACGGATTAGAGGGTGGATGACGGAGTGGAGCATGCTCTTGGGTCATGCTTAGGAAGTTTTGAATGTCAAGAGTTTCTGGAGGGGAGTTGGGTGAAGAGCTCTGAGAAACAAAAGGTTTGGGGAGGAGAAGAGGGAATGGATGTTTGAGAAGCAGAGGAAAAGGTAGGTGTAGGAGAGGATCTGGTAGAAGATGGGGAGGAACGTTTAGATTGTCTGGTGCAACAGGTAGGGTGAGAAGGAGGATGGGTAGGCATCAAGGAAGTGTTAGAGATTGGAGTATCTGGATTTAGACCAGAAAAGGAGGGAGTAGAGATAGAATGTCCAGGATGGAGGGAAGATAAATGTAGAGTGAGGTCTATTTTGAATATGAGAACTACTACCCCAGATATGAGAGTGTAGGCAGGGTAGCTCCTATAAACACATAATGGGAGCCACCACAATTGGCACACATGCAGGAACAGTCATGACATAGAGGGTTTTGCTGGGTGGCCAAAACAACATCTCTGACAATGAAGGGGAATACGTCGATATGGTTGGACAAGGCAGGAAACTCCACCAAGATAAACTTCATGGAGGAGGTTATGTCTACAGCAGCTAATCTTGGCAATATTGATGTAGGGCTTACACTGGCCTCTGGGAGGCATGGTGCAGCACTGGACTGCATCATAGTCAATAAGGCATGCGAACAAGTCGTTTTAACAGTTTCATCAGTCCTTGTCATAGACAGAACAATCAGTTACGGAGACAGAAACAGTTCTGGTACAAATATTAAGGGAGAAGTGAGGATGGGCAGGAACAGGTGTACCAGTGAGGTCAGTCAGGATAGATAGTGCATGAGCTTGGACTCAGATGTAACTGTGACAAGGCATGAACGATCAGAACGACTGCGAAAGGGAACTTGTTTTTGGAGACATTGTTGTAATAGTAGGGTATTGTCAGAGTAGTTGTAGGGGGGATCGATCTCACTTGGCTGGGCGAAAAAGGGGACTCAAAAGGTTTGTAGAGGTGGAAGCAGTAGAAGGATGAGGGCAGGAGGAAGACAGACAGACAGACAGACAGACAGACAGACAGACACACATGCACGCACGCATGCACGCACGCACGCACGCACGCACGCACGCATGCACGAGCAGGCACACACACACACACACACACACACACACACACACACACACACACACACACACACACACACACACACACACACACACACATACATACACACACATACACACACACACGCACACGCACACGCACACGCACACGCACACGCACACGCACACGCACACGCACACGCACACGCACAGACACACACACACACACACACACACACACACACACACACACACACACACACACATATATGTATGTTGGAAAGGATAAGAAAAGAACATGGTCATTAGTTTCTATAGTGTTTCTTTTCTGAAAAAAGTGAAAACTAAACAGATCTCTTCCAGCACCCAATCAATTATCTCTTATTGTGTTACAATATTATGAAAGTCAACAATGGTACCAAATTCAACAAATACTAAATTCAACATCTTACCAAGCTAATTCTTCTATGACTATCTGCTTTGATTTTATTCCAGATCATGAAATCTTACAAATCCAGGTACTGTGGAGAAATATACTTTGAAAATATGACAAAAATAACTTTCATCTTTATCAAAGTACTGTGCTTGTTATCCAAACTCATTATTAAACCTACAGTTAAATAAATTGCACACTTATTTATATTTTGTGCTAAGTCATACTTCTGGCTCAGAACACAAAAAATTCCAACATTCTTCCAAAAATTTCCATATTCCTCTTCATAATACAATTTGCATTATACCTTGAAAATGCCCTGATGTGAACCCTAGTAATAAATTAAGATTTTCTTCACTCATAAATAGATTAAAGAGGTCTATTTAAACACGCAGACCACTTACTAAGCCACAGTCATTACATATGTAAATTAATTACTAAGCTGAACACATGGTCAAAACAAACTTTGGCAATACAGCTATGATGATCAACGGCAAGGCAATGTTAAGGCCAAATGACAGCATCAGGAACACAATCATGTCATCCTTTGGTAAGCTTGCCTGTCAAGAGCAAGGGAAGAAAAATAACAGCATGATACCATTTGTACTTATACATATATGTTTCAGTGTGGATCTATAAATAACCACTGTTTGATATATATTCTTAGGGAAATATGAATAAACCATTTATCTTAATATACTGGCAAAAAAATATTTTTCAAAGCTGTAATGTATTGAAGTCTACAATATTTCTACATTCAGCTTTTGCAATTTTATTAACAATCATTAATAAAAATATGCTCAACCTAAAAAACAAATAGATAGATATGCAAATAAAAAAATATATTGGCCACATACAATCTATTGTTGAAAGAAAAATGCTATAACAATATCAGTTCTCTTGAGCAAAGGTTACTTGGACATGTGCAAAAAAGATATGCATGAGAATAGATGCAAAAAAGTTTGCAGAAAAAGTCATAGAAGTGCTATATCATAATGTTACATTTCCATTAGAATCGTGTAATCCTAACAGACATATAACATCAAAAAGTCATTCATAACATATACCCTTTCTACAACAATACCCATTCACCATTGTATTCAACTTACCTGAATCATTGCAGACATTCTCCCAATCAGTATGCCTCCTTTAACCCCCAGCAACATGTGTATTCGACTGATCCGGGACTGAAGCACTGCCTTCCTAAGTTCTGATGAAATTCCTAGACCTGTAACATTGGAAGAAAATATCAACATTAATTGCAAACATATATTTGCTAACTTTCCTTATTTAAGCAAATAAGAAAATGCATTGCTACTTATTCAAAATATACTCAATCAATCCTTTTCAATCTAAAAGATATGAAAAACTGAATGTCTGATTTTAATGTTGTGTACTATCACAACCTTTCACCTCAATAAACACGTATATGCCAAACATAAGAACCTACTAACCTAACGCAAGAGCAGCTCCAGTGAATCTCATAATCAAATAGTAAGGCTGTGTGTCAACCTTAACATACTCTGGTCTCATGCAATGTTTGAGAGCCAAAGAAACTGTCCACAGAGGATTCATTCCCTGGGAGAGTAAGAGGTAGTAGGTCATCACAGAAGAGAAGATGAGAAAAACTGCTATGAAAACTGCAAGGCCCTTTGTAAGTTTCAGCAAACGTTCACTGGTCCAAGCAAAATGCCCAACAAATAAGCCTGAAATAGCAAAAAGGTAACAAAGTCAAAGCACATTCACCATAATGTTACATTTTACTTATTTAACATAAATATGGGATA
>NC_061831.1:17334594-17339594 GCF_019202785.1 Penaeus chinensis
ATACTGAATATGGTTTGCAGGTAGAAAAATGTCCACTTATGTATTTTGTCCAAACTATGTCAAAATTCTCCATACAATTTTTTATCTGGCAATTTTTCTCCCTTGCAAAATACATGAATACTTAAAAAATCATGGAGTTTCTATCACTCCTATCACCCCAAATGAATAAAATCACGCAAAAATCTAGAATTTTCTCAATAAACTAAAAACTATATATTTTGCATGGTAAATCCCAGCAAGTCAAAGAGAGTGCAAAAGTTCCAAAGCAACAGGGAGACTGATGAGCCATATAAGCACATAAGATAGCAATATGCAGAAAACCTACTCTTTACTTTATGTGCAGAGGATTTTCTCAGTAGAAAATAACATCAAGGACTTCTGAAACTTTAGAGTGGAAGATAACTATAAAAAAAGAAAGAAAAAAAAAAAGTTCACCAGATGAGTAAAGCTGGCCATTCGTATATTATTTGACAAGAGAGCAGATTTCCCTAAAAAATAAAAAAAATAACAATAAATAATAATAATAATAATAATAATAATAATAATAATTATAAAAATTGTAACTTTTTCTCTAAGAAAAAGGAATAAACAATCACTTAAAATCCAAATACACAACTATCACCTGCAAATTTCTATCATTCAATATGCTGCCTAGTTCTTTATGCTAAGTACTGTGTGACAACACCTTTCCACAAATTATGATACACATCATTTTATGTAAACGTGGCCAGTACTGTCAGTAAATGTAAGATCAGAATTGCTGCTTGTGCCAAAAGCAGTACCAGTAGTGTTAAGGGTACCATTAATAGATTTAAGCCCGAAAACAAAAGTGAGCAGTGCCTGCTGGGCTTTGCGGGCACTCGCGTAATGTTGTCCACAAGGACAATTAAAGCCAGGCGGAAGCAAAAGTGGATCCTCAACAAGACCATGCTTGGTATAATAAATGTGATGCACAGTACTTTTTGGGTGGCAGGATAGACATGACAACTGACAATAATTACTTGTGGCAAATTTCGTATAATGCCTTAGGGTCTATATGTAACATTATTATATTACCAGTCACTTCTAGGCTCAAACCCCAGCATAAGCACTCCTTTGGTGTGCTCATGGACACAAGAAAAAAGTTCATCAACAGGCAACCTGCCTGCTTTTGCCCATGGATTTTCTTTGACCATGTGCATGAAATTCACTTGGTAATTTTTTTTGTGGTATGGTAAGTAGTACTTTTTAACAGGTTAAAAAAAATTAATCTGCTTATATAAAGTATAAAGGCATATTTCCACAATAGATGCACATTGGTTTTAGTATCATCATCATTATCTTTATAATCATTATTAGTATCATCAGCTGATGCTTTAGATTGTTAGCTTGTCTTTAGTTGGGAAACAATTTTCTGCCCAGAAAAGCTAAGGCTACTTCACTATGGGCACTTACAAAATTATTCTAAGCACCAACTGGTAGCTCCTACAAGGACTACTAGTTATATTATCATCTACTTGAAGAGTAAATGTGCCTTTAACTTATCAAAAACATATTCCCTTCAATACATGTATGTATGACAATGATCAGGTTACCCAATTACATGTTTAAACATTAGGACAGAAACTGTTTGTGGTTAGAGTTCTAATACACCTTACAAAATACTAATAATCTATTGATACTATATTTCATGTGTCTCTTCTTGTTCTCTACCTACTGAGAAAATGTACTGGAAACTGAGGTAAATCATATAAGTTGCAAATGACCAATTGTGAGCTGAAGTTAATGGTTAACCAAATAAAAACCTTTTTCATAAATTTACTGGATTTCAAAATTATATCTTTCATATATTTCTGGGATATGCTCTCTTGAAGCAAAATATATTAATTTTTAATAAAAACAGATGAGAGAGATAAATCAAAACCTGTGTAGTTTTCTGAAGTGATATCCTCTTAAGGAGACTATTCTCAATTCTCAATCAACCTTAAAGAAAAGTAAAGTGGGTTGAATTATATCATTACATGATAAAATTGAGAAAAAAAAAAAATTGCCTATTTTCAGGCATTTTAGCAGTTAACAGTTCCTTTAACTCCTAAAGGATACGCATCCAATATTTTGATATGCCCTGTAGAGAACAAAGGGAAAACTGAACTTGGTAAATGACTATTATGCTTTTTAAATCTCATAATGTAGAATTTGATCAGCAGATTCCCAAAATACAAATAATTTTTTTGTGTATACTGATTTACATTGGACAGATGCAACTGTATGATATAAAGATTAGCCACAGACTCTAAGATATGAATCTTTTAAGGGATAAAGGAGTCCTCTCACAGCACTCTGTCTTTGGTAAACTGCCTCGTATGTAACAAAAACCTATAAATATAGAGAAATGTAAGCAAAAGAAGATGAGTTCTTTGAAATAATCAAGAATTTTCAATCATTCCAAAGTTTTTATTCTACATATCACATGAGTGGGTTGTAGGTGCACAGTTACAGTTCTATTATCCCTGTTGTCCAATAGCAAGAATGCAATCATCAATTAGTTCATTTATATAAGCCATTAGTGCTGTGTAATTCATGTCTAAATCAATTCTTAAAAATAAAATAAAGAGTAACCGCATTACAGGTATACTATAAAGAACCCAAAAATATTTTCCACCACTAGCCTGTAAGTAGGGTTCTATATTCAAAGAGTATCATGGACATACTATACAAATATTTGCTTTTTGGCTATTAGAGAAATGTTTCTATGCATGAGTTCCTTACTTATACAAGTTTAAGCAGTAAAGAATATTCTTCTAAGCTTTGGTGTATATATACACAATCACTGAATTTCCCCCCAAAGCACTTCTTAGCAGATGCAGACTCTATGTTCCACTCTATAAATTGTGTTATCAGCATTTATTTCCTTCACCATACTAAAGAGCTGGCTAAACATTTTCTCTTGTCAGTCGTTTCCATTTCCTACTTGCTGCCTTATATCAATGCATTCTCTTATAATAAATACCAATGACAAAATCACGGCCATGTGATGGGTTTTCTGTCATGTTTCATTTTCTTCCCATTCTCCTGTGAGGTCTGAAGGAAGAAAAAAACGTTAACAGAGGATAATAAATATCCTGAAAAAAATATGATATAAAACACTTCACTTCAGATTCCTGGGAAATGTAAGAAATCAGTTTATCTAGCAAAAGCCCAGCCATTGCTATTGATTAATGAAATATTAAACTTGACTGCAATGGTACATATAACCAATTTTGTCATCATATACAGAAGATACACTCTTGAGCAGTAGGCCTAATGTTCTCAAGAAATGACATCTACTGATAAATGAAATGTCTTACTCACTGCTGGAGAAAAAACAAAATTGCAAAGGCAAAATGTAGAGACACCTTCAAATAACAAGCTTTTCCTAGTATTATCAATTATGAATATCTCACACTTCAAACATGAAATACAGTAGGCCTAATACCTTTTTTTAATCAACCAACAATATCCTAAAACATTGTTCTTCAAACTGTTTTTCACTACAAACCTGTGTGTTTTCATGTTTTAATCTCACAGCCTTACTGAAAGCCTAATGTATATTAAATGGTTATGCTTACACCTCTCTCCACCCCAAAATGAAAAATGTATTATTTGCTTGAAGCAGCCTTATCATATCTGTCCCATGAATTAACCCCTTGGATCCGGGTGACATCACCATCATGTCAAGAAAAAATTAGACTTGAGGGGTTGGTGACGTGAACATGCTGTCATGGAAAAATTTGGCTGGGGGACGGGGTGATGGAATCATGCCATCAGAAGAATTTCAGCAGAAGGGAATGGCTTGCCATGAGTGCACAAAGCTCTTAAATAGCAATTAAGACTCAATGTGGCTCTTGCATTATTTCATCCGTACTGAGTGTGGAATGTACCATTCATGAACCATAACTGGAAGAGCACCAGCTCCATGGAGGATGCAGAAAATTGAATATTACAAAAAATATAATAAAAAATTACTTAAATAACAAAATCTTCCTTATTGTTATGGTTATTGAACAGACTAATTGATTACCTAGAGATGAAATCTATGCAAAGAAAGCATTGTATTACCAACTTGACATAGCTTTTCAACTGACAAATTTCATATTGGGAGAGAAAAAAGAAAAAAAAAAGAAAAGAAAAGAAAAAAAAAAAAAAGCACCCAGCCTATAAACCACACATCCGGGAGAGTTGCCAATCAAGTAAGCCTAAAGCCTGGATTTTGGGCCGCGTGCTGGCAGCAAAGCACCCAGATCCAATGGGTTAAATCATTATTTCCATGTCTGTAAAATATAAGTATAATAGAAAGTCAACAACTATAAATCATTCAATATATATTTCTTGGAACAAATCAATCTGTTTCCAATATAAGAAACCATACACCAGACTTAAAAATCAACAGTTCTAACAATAGAAAACCAAGTTACAAGTCTTACCTTATCATTCTCATCCTCTGTATCTTTTCTCATCTTTTTGGAATTTTCATGAGGCTCATTATCTTTTCTTTTATTCTGCTCCGAGTCTCTATCTCCTGACAATTTTCTCAACTTTTCTGGTCCATGGTCACTATCTTCTGAACTTCTTCTCTTAACCACAATAAAGTCCATGTTAGATGCAGAAGTCTTGTTGGAACCACCTAACTTAATAGTCTTTCTTTCTGTGTTAATGCACGATGGAGGAGGCTTGAGGCGCTCGGCACTGGCATAGTCAGAAGCATTTGATGATGACAGTGATCTTTCTTTGGAATCCATAACCATTCTGTCAAAGCAAAGAAGAGAAAATATTATTCTATATATTAGGCGGTCTAGAAAAAATTGTGCTTTTATAATCCCTTTTCTTTAGATATTCTACTAATAGAGAAAAGCCACTTATCACACTAAATATTTAAGCAGTATAGAAAAATAACACACTGAAACCACTAAAACTAAAACTTTGCACCCATTTTATTATGGGTCAATAATATGACTCTATATTGGTTAAGATTTGCTGAATGG
>NC_061831.1:17347094-17349594 GCF_019202785.1 Penaeus chinensis
GATGATAACAGAATCAGAATAGGTTTCCAATAGTTTCGTTATATTATGCCTTTATGCGCGCTTGCGAATGTAATTTTGTGGTTCTAAATTATCTATGTTGTCAATTACCACCCCATATACATCAATCTCAAGCGACTTTACCTCCACAGTCACATGGAGATTTTTTTTTTTTCAGACGTAATGTGCAACGTGCGATCTAACGGACGGACGAATGAAACACGCATATTTATAATATAGGTTATTATCATTGTTATCATTGCTACCATTATCCCTTTCATCATTATTATTATGGTGAATGTTATTATTCTGTTAGTGATAATGATAATAACGATAATGGAAATAGAAGTATTAGTTGTAATGGTAGTAGTACCAGTAATACTAACAACAATAGCAACAAAAGTAGCATTAACAACAATAAAAAATACAACAGCGATGATGGTGATGATGAGGATAGTAATAATGATGATAATGATGATGATGATAACAATGGCATTAATAGTAATAATAACAACAATAACTACAACTTTAACAACAAACAACAATAATAATACTGCTAATACTAATACTACCGACGATGATATCATAATGATAATAAAGATAAGAACAGTATTAAAAGTAATAATGATAATAAAAATAGTAATAATCACGATAACGATAATAATTATGACAATAATGATGGTAATAATAATAACAATGATAATAATAACAATAACAATGATAATGTGAACAACAATTATATTAATAACAACAACAACAATAATAATAAATTAATGACAATGATAATGATAATAATGCTACTACCACTACTACTAGTAACAATAACAAAATCAAAACAACAACAAAAACAGCAATAATAATAATACTAATACTAATACTAATAATAATAATAATAATTGATGATAATGGTGATAATAATGACAATTATAAAAAATACAATAACGGTAAATTATCCTGAAATTTATAACAAAGACAATAACACTAACTACACTTACTAGAACAACAACAGCCCTAATAATAATTAATATTTAAAGACCCACCAATTGTAAATACAGGTCTTGAACTCATGTCAAGAAATAAAATTAACTATGGCAGAACCTGAAGTTCCTTATTTACTTTACGAGTTGTGAATCATGTAACGTTCTTGCTGTAAATATTTCGTCGAACGTTAACAACTGCATATTTAGGTTCCATCATATTTTTCTAGTGAAAGTATGAGTGCCGAGAATAGTCGTAAATTCCATCTTCAAAGAAAATAAACGCAGAAATGCCAGAAACACGTGACAGACAGAAATAATAATAGTAAGTACAAGAAGTAGTGATGCTAATATGGCAACATGCACACGCAAGCCAAACAGTTGTTCTCTGCCATTTTATATTTGACCTTTTTCCTTTTCACTAACTAGTTCTTCTTAATATTGATAAACATAAACCTTACAATACAACACAATACAGTTTTTTTTCTATAAATGAGTTATCAAAATATCAGCGTTCGTCACTAAACGTACCATAGCGTAAATGCCCGTTTGGCACCTCACTGGGCATGGGGAAACTAGGGGTGGGAAAGCAAGTGATTCACAAACCTTCCGTAGTACAGTAGCGTGTTTAACTTGTACGGAGGAGGAAGTGTGTCTTGTTGAAACCTCGTTATTTTGAGAGGTGTGAGTGAAACGTTTGTATTTTGTGAGGAATTAGTGCAGTACCTGTTGGGAATGCTGGCGTGGAGTAGTTGTTGGTGATGATTTTTATTGGTTAATAATTTGAATCAATGGAAATTGTTTTTTTTTTCACTATTTACGTAATGACGTTTTGTTGGCCGAATAAATCAGTGATCGGACAGTCCCTTACAGATAAACTGACTGGCAAATAGAGCTATCAGAGAGAAAGTGATACAAACGAGTGCCAACATGAATCACACATACATGAACACGGGAGTGCCCAAGCATCAGAATGGCCCTGCCAAGGCGGTGGACATGGATATGGACTTCGTAACGGATGCAAACGTTTATTACAACCTGCCCCCTCCCTTGCCATCGGCTAATTTCCGGGGCACGTCACTTCCTCGTGGTCATCATTCCCCACAGCATCAGCAGATGAACAGGGCATCTTCCTCTTGCCCCGCCTCACCTAAGCTTCCCTCTGCTGCCTCCTCTCCTCGGAAGGGTGGCCTCCCCCTGTCACGGCCGCCCTGTGCCAGTGACAAGGGAAGCAAACCTTCTCTGCCGCCCGCCGTGCCAGAACGGGGCGACCCGAAGCCGAAACACGAGAAGTTGTCGCACACTCGGTCCTTCGACCTGGATCATATCTACCAGAACCTGTGCACGGCAGTCAAAGGCGCCTCCAAACCGAGAAGCAATTCCTTCAGCATCCCGTGGCGGCGGAAGAAGAAACCGCAGGAGGCTTCGCCGGGGATCGCGGAAGAGGCCCGGGAAGAGGGAGGAGGAGGAGGAGGAGGGAGCGGCAAACCCCAGCCCCTGGCCAGCCCGAGTGTCACGTCCAGCAC
>NC_061831.1:17359594-17362094 GCF_019202785.1 Penaeus chinensis
AAAGCACTCGGATTCCGCGGTAAAAATGTTGGCACAGTTACCTCCACCTCTCAATTGTTTGATATAAATAAAGCAATGGAGGGGGGGGGGGGGGCGGCGTGCCAGAAAATACCGTCCTCTCGAAACGGTAATTAAATCAAGGGTTTAATTATTATACCCCATAGCATATCTGGCACGCATTATACCCTCCCCCTCCCCCCCAACCCGTCATATCATTTTCGGAGGTATGCAGAGCGGTTCTGTCAGCACGCCGGCTTTGTTTCGTAAATAATGGATGCATTTTACTATCAAGGTTTCCTCAAATTAAATGTTTTTCATTTCTAGAATATCAACGAGACACAGATGTTTGGGCTGCCTTGTCTTACAGAATATGCTATTCTGTTGCTTTTGTTTTGATAACAATTATAGTAATGATACTGCTACTATTACTATTATTATTAATAATATTATTGTTATTGTTATTGTTATTGTAATTATCGTTATCGTTATTATTATCATTATCAATCATTATCATTAATCATTAATCATTAATAATTACTACTACTGCTACTATTACTATTACTACAACCACTATTACTATTACTATTACTGTTAATGCTACTACTACTACGACTGCTATTACTATTACTATTACTGTTACTACTATTATTATTACTACTACTACTACTGTTTCTACTTCTACTTCTACTATTTTTAGTACTAATAATTTTACTACTACTACTACTACTGCTATTTCTAGTAGTAGTAATAGTAATTGTAGTAGTAGTTGCAATAGTGCTGCTACTAGTAGTAGTAGTACTACTAGGCCGTAATACTAGTACTCCTAGCTCTAGTATTACTGCTATAGTACCACTAGGCCCTAATACTCGCACTTCTAGCATTAGCACTGGTACTAGTACTACTAGCGCTTGTATATACTGTTATCACTAGTACTAGTATCATTACTAGTAGGCCTACTACTAGCTGTAATACTAGTACTACTACTATTACTATTATATTTTTTCCTTACCATTATCATTATCATTTAAAGTAAATCCAGTAGTAGTATTTAACCGATGGAGCTTAAGACTTCCGAACATTTAATCAGCTGACTGAATATTCGGGCAGTGAGTCGGCGAACCTTTAATCCAGCCATTAATAATAAGTAAACTATAAGTCATTGGATAAGTTAGCCTGTTAGTCAGCATTGCAGAGTCTCAGTTAACGGAAACAGTTAACATGATGACATACGATATGATAAAATTTCCCTTAACATTACGGAAGCAATGGACATGATGCCAATATTACAGAAGCGATGAACATGATGACAAACTATAATAAAAAATTCCCGAACAATCTCTAGGAACAGACGAGCCCATCAAGGGAGCCGTTGATTTCCGCCGCGAACGAACGAGAGGCATTTTTAGACGGCGCGCGAAGTTCTTCTGGGTGTTCGTCGTCGGAGAGTTATGTGGGACGCAGATGTTTGTGTTTGTTTGAGTTGTGCAAGAATGTTGCTGTCGGTCGTTGGTTTTTGTGGGCAGTTCGCGGGAAGGCTTTTTTTTTTTTTTGTTTGTTAGTTTTGTTTTTTTGTTTATTGAGATATGGGTTTCGTTAAAAAGATGTTTTGGTCGTTGGCGGGCAACAGTGGTACGAAAGAGGTTAGATGAGTTTTTGGAATGTTTAAGTAGAGGAATATGAGGACAATGTGATCTACGGTTAATTAGCGTATTTCATACAAATTTGTAGGACGTCGGTGTTGTATGTTGTAACAAGGATAGGAGAGCAGGTACCCGGCAGTAAGAACCGAGCGAGGCCCAGTTTGCACCCCGGCTGGTTTGAGGAAAAGCCGCACCGACTGGGATGGTTACTTATGTTTTACCTCGGTCGTGTTGGTGAATATAATTAACGAGTCCAGCTGTTTTGCCCACCTGTGACTGAGAGCGAAATTATGCATGGCGCAGGTTGACAGGTCCGCCACCCAAAGACTGCGCATAAATAGAGCGGTGAATAATGCAGGGCGAGCTGGCGGGAGACAATCACTGCCTGCTTCGCCACGTCGAGAGGTATAAATAATGGTGACATCTCCGCTAATGCGAGGATTGGACGTGTGACGCGGCGCCTGTCTGGCTACGCGGGGACACGACGTCATACTGACGTCACACTTGCCATACTCGTGCTAAATCAACACTGGTCGGACCTCCTGGCATGCCCCCTCTGATCGCCGCCTTCCATGTGCAGTTCCGGCCGTGTGAGTCACGCGATCAGCTGTGATGTCAGATGTTGGCAGTGAGCGATAGCGTTCCTCTTGGACATGGATTCGGAGGCAGGTGAACCCCAACACCTGTGCGCCCGTATGCTAATGCATCATAACTACACAGTCTCGACCATGTTTTATAAGTCGTGCCCGCTTTCCAGTTAAAAGTTCGGTCTGCCTCATTAATTCCGCCGCTGGACCGTACACCGCACCGTAGCCAAATTGGATGGTCTCTTTAACAATCTTTGCATCGCATCATAGTCT
>NC_061831.1:17367094-17387094 GCF_019202785.1 Penaeus chinensis
AGGGGAGAAAGAAAGGGAGAAGGTAGGAGAAGGATGGAGATGTGGATGAGATGAGATTAGAAGGAGGAAGAAGAGGAGGGAAGAAGGGGGAAAATGCGATGCTTTACTTAGAAGAAAGACAGAGGGGGTAATGGGGGGGGGGGGTGCGAAGGTTAAATGAGGAGGGAGTAAAGGACGAGAGAGAGAGAGAGAGAGAGAGAGAAGGGGTTAGGAGAGGGGACGGGTGCGAAGGTAGATGCGGTGGGAGGGGAAGAGGGAGGAGAAAAAGAAAAAGAAACAGAAACAGAAGGAGAAGGAGAAGGAGAAGGAGAAGGAGAAGGAGAAGGAGAAGGAGAAGGAGAAGGAGAAGGGGGAGAAGGGGGAGATGTGTATGGGAGATGGAGTCGGATGGCAAGGTGGGGGAGGGGGGCGAGGCATATGATCGTCACATGTATGCCTGTCAGGCGAAGTTAGGCATGAAGTGACACTGATGATAACCCAGGTTCTGTGGCTGCTGCTAGTACTGTAAAATTCCTACATTTAAACCCGAGTAGTTCACCTAAACCTACGGCATTTTTCGAACAAAGGTTTAGATTAACCATATTGTCTAGTAAAATAAAGCTCATTGGAACGCAATAGCTTGAGGAAAATGTTTAGGTTGTGTATGTAGGGGTCTGAACATCACGAAGATGAATGGGGAGGGATAGGGGGAGAGCAAGAGGGGGAGGGTGAGAGAGAGAGAGAGAGAGAGAGAGAGAGAGAGAGAGAGAGAGAGAGAGAGAGAGAGAGAGAGAGAGAGAGAGAGAGAGAGAGAGAGAGAAGAGAAAGGGGAGAGAGAAAGTCAGGGAAAGAGAAAGGAAGAAAGAAAGAGAAAGAGAAAGAGCAAGCAAAAAAGAGAAAGAACAAGAAAGAAAGAGCAAGAGCAAGATAGAAAGAGAAAGAGCAAGAGAGAAATAGATCAAGAAAGAAAGAGAAAGCAAGATAAAAAGAGAAAGAGCAAGATAGAAAGAGAAAGAGCAAGATAGAAAGAGAAAGAGCAAGATAGAAAGAGAAAGAGCAAGATAGAAAGAGAAAGAGCAAGAAAGGGAAAGAACAAGGAAGAAAGAGAAAAATCAAGAAAGAAAGAGAGAGAGCAAGAGAGAAAAAGAAAGAGCAAGAAAGAAAGAGAAAGAGCAAGCGAAAACAAAAGTAAGAAAGAAAGAGAAAGAGCGAGAGAAAAAGAAAGAGCAAGATAAAAAGGAAGAGCAAGAAACAAAGAGAAAGAACAAGGAAGAAAGAGAAAGAACAAGGAAGAAAGAGAAAGGGCAAAAAAGATAGAGAAAGAGCAAGGAAGAAAGGGAAAGAACAAAGGAGAAAGAGCAAGGAAGAAAGAGAAAGAACAAGGAAGAAAGAGAAAGGGCAAGAAAGAAAGAGAAAGAGCAAGAGAAAAACGAATAACAACGAGAAATAGAAAGGCAGAAAAAGAGAGTAAGAGAGTAAGAGCGTAAGAGCGAAAGAGGGAGAAGCAAGGAGCCCGCTTTATCAGGCAGGCGCCCGTGCGGTTCCCCCTCCACTTCTGTTTACATCTCGGGGTTATCGCAAGGAACGGCCAACGTGCCCGCAAGATTCTGCGCGTTTTTTTTTTTTTTTTACAAAAATTGAGGATATATATAGCAGGTTTCGCGTTGCTGTTTCCGTGGGGATCACCTGCGTCTTTCGTGGGTTAGAAAGAGGTTGCTTTAATCGCAGGAATAACAAGAAAGGACGAGGAAGAGGCGGCGAGGTTGTATTGAATGGGTGTGTTGGCAGCGACCGCGCCCGGGGAACACGTGCTGCCAGGGATGGCCGGCCAGCCACCCAGCCAATCGGTGGAGGAAGGGCGGGCGGAAGCCGAGCACAACGCCCGCACACTTGCATACACATTCGGTTACTCTCTCTCTCACGCATACGAACACGGACTCGAACCCATACAGGGATGCATACAGGATCACGAACACGAACACGAATACGAATACATACAGGAACACGAGCACGAACACGAGCACGAGCACGAACACGAGCACGAGCACGAACACGAACACGAACACGAACACGAACACGAACACGAACACGAACACGAACACGAACACGAGCACAAAGACGAGCACGAGCACGGGCACGGGCACGGGCACGGGCACGGGCACGGGCACGGGCACGGGCACGGGCAAGACACGAACACGAACACGAACACGAACACGAAGAGGTAGACGGACACAGTGTGCTAAACTCCAATGACAAATATGAGGCTGACTTTTCCATGATGGCGCCATAAACATACGAAATATTGCATAAAAGTCATCATCGTTGATATATGGATTATCAGCTGTAAACATTAAATCTGAAATTGCAGATATCCTTGCTCAGTAATAATTTTTGCCTTCTTCTGTGAAATAAATCCTTGAAAAAAGGTATGCTAATTGATAACTAGTCTGGAGTCATAACCATATTTTGCATCAAGAAAATTATTTTTATATTATTGGTTCATCCTTGAAAAAATAATGGTGTATGTAATAGATATATTCTATTATTTGAAAAGTAATAAAATGTATTTCATACTTATGGATTAGCACGCACGCACGCACGCACGCACGCACGCACACGCAGGCACACACATTTATTTATTTATTTATTTTTTAATTATTTTTATTATTATTATTTTCTTTTTCTATGCCTACTCCATACGACTCAAGTAAATTGATTCAGTAATCCGCATACAGTATGTTCTTGATATTGAAAGTCATTTATCTAGACTTATTCCCCAAAGCAAATAACTCACACTACTTAGGAATAGCCTTCATAAACTGTCCCTTCTCATCAATCAAACGCTTAGTCTACCTGCAAATATTTCAGCATTCTCTTCCCTCAAATTATTCGCTTCCCTCAATTACCCTTCAAATAATCCTTTATTTACACCAGTCAGTTGCTCCCAACATGTATCGCTTGACCCGAGGAATCTGGGCTTCTCCTTCCCTCTGAAACGTTATGGGCCATTATCACGGCGCTTAATCCTATAAATAACATGCTCTTCCACGCATGAGCGCCCGTCCGTCTGCCCCATCCCTCACCGCCGCACATTTCCATTGAAGGTTGACGGGTTTGTTGCTTTACTTCCACGCAGCACACTTTCGCTGCGCATCATTCTGGTTGTGTAATGTTAGTCAGAATCAGTGATTGTTTGGGCGTTAAGCACCGTCAAACTGTTCGATGTTTAGTGTATTTTAGGACATTTCAGGGTGTATTAGGGTATTTAGGACATTTTTGGGTATTTTTGAGGAAGAGACTGATTGTTGGGCAGGAGTGTGCGTAGGTCTATAATGTTTATGGCAGATGCAGTCGAGAGTGTGCAAGAAGAGTTCCAAGTGCGCAGACCCCTTTCGTCTGCGAGTTGTCCGCGCTGAGGATGACGTAGGAATATTTCGGTAGAAAACTTTAATACTCCCAAGAATGTTGCACGAAAGTGTGTGGTGGTGCCGCCGCGATAACAGTGCCATGATGGTGCATGGATTGGGCCGCGATAGTGCCGAGCTGGAGCTTCTGTCGTTGGTTTCTTTTCCCCGTGACGTCGGCGCTGGTGCCGGAATAGAGTTCCGGCGGCTTCGCGATAGTACCGTGTCACTGTAGTCCCGCCGCGGAAGTGAGTTGTGAGGGATGGGGGATCCTATAGAGCAGGACGTGAGGCGGAGGCGGGTGCTTGTGATTAGACCCAGGATTGGATCGCAGGAAAGTGGAATCCGCCCGATTAGACCTATCCTGCCACGGCGGTGTGTGCGTAGCGTGGGGAAGCTGGTAAGCGGGTAAGGAGAGAAGTGGGTAAGAAGAAAAGCGGGTAAGTGGGTAAGCAGAAAAGCGGGTAAGCGGGTAAGGAGAGAAGTGGGTAAGCAGAAAAGCGGGTAAGTAGGTAAGTAGAGAAGCAGAAAAGCGGATAAGCAGAGAAGCGGGGAAGAATATGAGCTGAGAAGCAGAGGTGCGAATAAGCAGAAAAGCGAAATAAGCGAGTATGCGAGGAATTGGGAAGAACCAGAATGGTAAACGCCAAATAACCACAAATAAGTAAACAAGAAATAAAGGGTAAAGGGAAGGTGGAAGAGGAAAGAGGGAAAGGTGGAAGGGGAAGCGGAAAGGGGAACGGAAAGGTGGAAGGGGAAGGGGAAGGGGAAGGGGAAGGGGAAAGGGGAAGGGAAAGGTGGAAGGGGAAGGGGAAGGGGAAAGGGGAAGGGGAAAGGGGAAGGGAAAGGTGGAAGGGGAAGGGGAAGGGGAAAGGGGAAGGGAAAGGTGGAAGGGGAAGGGGAAGGGGAAAGGGGAAGGGGAAGGGGAAGGGAAAGGTGGAAGGTGAAGGTGAAGTGGAAAAGGAAAGGAGATGGTGGGAGAGGGTAGGGAAAAGCGGAAGATGGGAAAAGGAAGGGGGAGGAGGAAGGGGGCAGAGGAAAATAAAAGGAAGAACAAAGGCGAGGGAAAATGGAGAAAAAAAGAGAGGGGAATGGTGCAAGGAATAGACAAGAAAGTTGAAAGGAGTGAAGACGCAAAAAAGAAAAAAAGGGAGGAAAGAATAGAGTGGGCAAAAAAAAAGAAAAAACAAGATGATGATTAGTGAAAGGAACAAAGAAGACGAAGAAAAAAACGAAGAGAGAAGACAAAGAAAAGAAAACGAAGAAAGAAGACAAAGAAAAAAAAAAACGAAGAAAGAAGACAAAGAAAAATAAATCCGCTCAGGGAATTCGCACTCATCAACCGCAACCTTCAAGGGATTAAAACTGAAATTGTTAGGTGGAATCAACCAGAAAATCGTCGCGGCGTATAGCCCCCACAATGATACTCGCGCAGGGACGCGCGAAGGGTTTTCGCGCCAAAAGAAACAGGCGCGAATAAACAGCTGAAACGCGCGCCGATACATCTGCTAGCGCGTAACGATCTTAAAAAAATCGGTCGGTGGGAGGGGATGTAGGGAAAGGAGAGGGAAAAGAAGGAAGAAATGGATGGAGGAAAAAAGGAGATAAAGGGAGGAGGGGATAGGGAGGTAAAGATGGGAGGAGTAAGGGGGAGAAAGAAGATAGGTAAAATGGAAAGAGGAAAAGTGATAGTTTGATGGTAATAGATGAAAGATTAAGGGAGAGAAGTAGGGAAGAAAGGTGGGTTGAATGAGTTGTGGAGGAAAGAAAGAGAATGGGGAGAGGAAGAGAATTGATAGTAGGATAGATTGTATGGTATTGTTTGATTTTGAGTGTTTAGTTTTAGTTGATGTGTAGTGATGTGGGTGTTTGTTTGGTTTTAGATATATTATGTGGTATGGAAGGAAGATTGGAGTGTTGATAAAGTAAATGGGATCTAAGGAGATAAAATTGCTATGCCTAGGGCATTGCTTTAAAATGCAAAGGGTAATGGGTACGAGAGATTTAAATGCTTCGTAAAGGTAGTTAGTATGTCTCATTGTTTGTTGGGCGGTAATAATAAATATTTTGGGACTAGTCTTGAATATTCCCCCAAACCACTCACGCTCTCATCATATATAACTCGCCTCAATAATCCTCTCTCTCTCTCTCTCTTCTCGCTCTCTCTCCCTATCCCTCTCCTCGCACTTCCCCATCCGCCCGCCCTCTCCCTATCCCCCTCCCCACCCATCCAACTCCCCTACCTCTCACTCTCCCTATCCCTCATCCCAGCCCTCTCCCTCTCCCGCCCCACTCCCTCTCCCCCTTTCAACCCCTCTCTCTCTCTCTCTCGTCCTACTCTCTCTCTCGCTCTCTCCTACATCGCACTCCTCACTATCACTCTCTCCGCTCCTCTCTCTCACTCATCCGCTCCTCCCTCATCCCTCTCCCTCCACCTCGCCCCCAACTCTCCCTCTCCCTCTCTCCCCCTCTCACCGCCGCTCTCATCTCCTCCCTCAATCCCTCTCCCTCGACACTCTCCCTCTCCAAAACTCCCTCTCTCTCTTCCCTCGCCCTCTCCCTCTCCCTCCTCACCTTCTCAAACGCCCTCCTCCTCTCCCTCTCCCTCTCTCTCTCTATCTCTCCATCTCTCTCCTCTCATCCCTCCCCTCCCACTCCCCTCTCCCGCTCGTCTCTCTTCCTCTCTCTCTCACTCTCGCTCTCGCTCTCTCTCTCCCCCTCTCCCGCTCCCCCCCTCTCCCTCTCCCATCGCCCTCTCCCTCATCCCTCTCTCTCTCTCTCTCCATCTTCTCATCTCTCTTATCACTCTCACATCTCTCTCATCTACCTCTATCTCTCTCTCTCTCTCTCGCTCTCTCGCCTCTCCCCCTCTCCCTCTCCCTCTCCCCCCCCCCCTTCACTCCCTCACTATCCCTCTTCCTCTTCCTCTTCCTCTTCCTCTTCCTCTCCTTCCCTCTCTTCCTCTTCCTCTTCTTATCTTTCCATCTCTTCCTCTTCCTTTCACTCTCCTTTCCACCCCCCCTCCCCTCTCGCGCTCACTCTCCCTCTCTCTCTCTCACTCTCAAATTCATCTCTCTCTCTCTCTCTCTCTCCTATCTCTCTCTCCTCTTCTCTCTCCTCTCACCGCCCCCCCCTCCCTCTCCTCCCTCTCCTCATCCCCCTCTCCTCTGCCCTCACTCCCGACTTCCTCTTCCTCTTCCTCTTCCTATCCTTCTCCTCTTCCTCTTTCCCTTCCTCTCTTAGCGTTCATCTCTTCCTCTTCCTTTCCACCCGCCCCCCCCCTCTTCTCTCACTCTCTCTCTCATCTCTCTCTCATCTCTCTCTCTCATCTCAAATCTCGCTCTCTCTCTCATCTCTCTCTCCTCTCTCTCTCTCTCTCCTCTCTCCTCAGAAAAATCATCCTCTCCCGCTCTATCTCTCTCTCAGCTCTCCCTCATCTTCTCTCTCTCTCCTCACTCTCTCATCTCTCTCTCTCCTCCTCCTACTCTCTCTCTCTCTCGTCGAAATCTCATCACTCATCTCGTCATCTCTCTCTCTCTCCTCTCCATCACTCTCTCTCTCTCTCCCCCTCTCTCTCTCGCCCCCTCTCTCTCTCCCCCCTCTCTCTCCCCCTCTCTCTCTCTCTCTCTCATCTCGTCGCATCCTCTCCTCCGCACCTTCGCTTACCTCTCTCTCTCCGTCTCCTCTCTCTCTCCCATCGAACAAATCTCTCTCTCAAATTCATCTCTCTCTCTCTCTCTTTACAGTTTTTGTAGTATATACTAACAGCTTTCATTAAGCCTTTTCACAGTATTCCAACAGCTTCCTCACAGGCCTTTGACGGCACGTCACCATCTTTTTCACAGCATGCCCACGGCGTTTTCACAGCCTTTCACAGCATACCGACAGCTTTTTCACAGCCTTTTCACAGTTTGCCAACTCGCTGCATTAATTCGACGCCCACATTCCACATCCTCCTTTCCCTCTCTCCCTCTTCCCCCTTCTTTTCTCTCTCTCCCTACCGCCTTACCACTTCTTCATCCTTACCCCTCTATCTCTCCCTTCTTTCTTCTCTTAACCTCTTCCCATTTCTTCTCTGCCCCACCCCCTCCTAGCTCCCCCTCCTCCTCCCCCTCCTGCCTCCTCCTACTGCATCTCTCCCTCCCTCATTCTTCTCCCCTTTGCTCCCTCCCTCTCCTCCCTTTCCTCTTCCCCCTCTCTCTTTCTCTCCCCTCCCCTTCATTCCCTTCCCCCAAACCCTTCCCCTCTCCTTTTTTCTCCCTCCGTCTCCCCCTTCTCATTCCCACTCCCCCTCCCCCTCCCTCCTTCTCAGTCCCCATCTCCCCCTCCCCCCCCCATCCCTCATTTCCCCACTCCCCTCCTCCCTTTCATTTCCCCCACGCCCACCTCCTTCCCCCTCCTCATTCCCCACTCCCCTCCCCCTCCCTCATTCCGCATCCCCATCCCCCCTTCCCCCTTCTCATTCCCCACTTCCCTCTCCCCTTGCTCATTCCCCCTCCCTCTCCCCCTTCCCCTTCCCACACCCCCCTCCCCCCTTCTCACTCCCACATTTCCCACTGCCCCTTCCCCCTGCTCACTCCCAAATTACCACTCCACCATCTCATTCCCCACCCCCCCTCCCCCGTTCTCATTCCCCACTCCCCCTCACCCTTATCCCCTTCTCACTCCCCCACTCCCCCTCACCCTTCTCATGCCCCACTCCCCCTCACCCCGTCTCTACGCCCACTCCCCCTCCCCCTTCTCATTCCCCACTCCCTCCCCCATCCCTTCCAATCCCCATACCCCCTCTCCCCCCTTCTCATTCCCCCCGCCCCACATCCCCCTCGCCCGCCCGTTTGCTTGCAAGCCACTGCCGATCGCCCAAAACGAGACCCGGGAAAAAGGGGAAAAAGGGGGGGAAGAGAGAAGGAGGGAAAAAAGGGGGAAAAGGGAAATACGAAAAGGGGAAAGGGAAGAGGAGGAAGAGAGAGGAGAAGGATGGAGAAAGTGAAGAAAGGGGGAAGAAAGGGAAAAAAAGGGAGAAAAGGGAAGAAAGAGGAATAATAGGGAGGAAAAAGGGAAAGGAAAGGGGAAAGAAGAGAGAAGAGAAGGGAAGAAAAGGGAAAAGAGGAGAAGAGAAAGAGAGGAGAAAAAGAAAAAAGAAAAGTGAATAAAGGAGGAAGAGGAGGGAAGGAAGGGGAAAAGGAGAGAGAAGAGAGCGGAAAGAAAAAGGGAATGAGTGAGTGAGGGAAAGAGAGAGGAAAAAAAGGAATGAAAAGGAGGATTATAAGAAGAGAGAAATGAATTTTTGAGAGAGAGAAAGGGGCGTGCGGAAGGAAAGGGGCGAGAGAAAAAAGGGAGGGAAAAGAGCAGGAAAGGGAAAGAGAGAATTTGGAAAAACATATGTAAGAGCTTACCCACCACCCTTCCATTAACCACAACCCTCCCGCCCCCTCTCCCCACTCTACCCCTCCCCCCCCCCCTCCCCACTACCCCCGCCCCCTCTCCCCACCCCCAACCCTCTACCCCCCCCCCTCCCCCCACCCCCCTCTACCCCCGCCCCTCCCCCCATCTACCCTCTAACCCCGCCCCCCTCCCCCCCCTACCCACTCCCCGCCCCCCCCTCCACCACCCACTGCCCCCGCCCCCTCCCCCACTCAAACCCCCTACCAAGCTCCGATCTTTTTCCACTCAAAACCTTACCCCCGATCTATTTTCCCCCCCTACTTTTTATTTACCCCACCCCATCTTTTACCTACCTCTGCTGATCCTACCAGTACCCTACCCACTACTTTAGTCTGTCTTTCGCCCTACCCATCATCTACCCGCCACCCTACCCACTATCTACCCACCCCCTATCCACCCCTTTTCCATACTACTTATCACTCTACCCTTCAGCCTACCCATCACCCTACCCCCCACCCTTTTCCCCCACCCAAACCCCCCACACCCCCCAACCACCCCCCAACCAAACCCCCAACCTACCCACCAACTACCCCCCAACCCCACCCCCAAACCTACCCCCCCAACCCAACCCACCCCCCAACCCCCCCCTACCACCAATTTCAACCCACCCACTGCTTATCAAAAACCCTGCTATCAAACCTTAACCCCACCCTAGTCAGGGGGAGTTCCGCGTGCACTCTACCCGTTGACTCCCCCCCTCCCCCTCCCCCCCCCCCCCAAAATGAACCCCCCCCCGGTCAGTTTCCCCCACAGGAAAATCTAAATTCTTTTTTTTTTTCTTTTCTCCTTTCTCTCTCTCTTTCTCTCTCTTTCCTCTCTCTTTCTCTCCTATCCCTTTTCCCCTCTCTCTTCCTCTCTCTTTTCTCTCTCTCTTTTTTCTTCTTTCCCCTCCTCTCTCTTTCTCCCTCCCCCTTTTTTCTCCCCTCTCTTCTTTCTCTCTCTCTCCCCCAATTTTTCTCTTCTTTTCTCTTCCCCTTTTTTCTCTCTCCCCTCTTCCTCTCCCCCTCCTCTTCTCTCCCTTTCCTTCTCTCCCCTCTCTCTCCCCTTCTCTCTCACTCTCTCCCCCTTTCCCCTCTCTTCCCCCTTCCCCCTTTTCTCCTCTCTCCCTCTAAAGAAGAGGCGATGGGGACGAGAGTGACATTTGTGTGTGTGTGTGGGGTTGGGTGTGTGTGTGGTGTGTGTGTGTGTGTGTGTGTGTTTGTGTGTGTGTGTGTGTTGAGTTTTTTTGAATCGTGTATTTGATAGTTCAATGTAAGTGGTGTTACATTGTTGGGAAAAATTAATGGGAATGGGGGATGTTTTTGTTAGTTGTTGTTGTTTTTTATTTTGTGATCAAAAAATAGATATTTTATTTATATATTTGATTCGTTTTTTTTGGTATGGATTAGCTCGTATTTGTATGTCATATTTAAATGCAGAATTTAAAAGCGCATATTCGCCGTTTCCGTATGTTACACGAAACGATTTTAATGGCCAGATGCCTTGTATTTTTTTTTTTTTTTTTCGTCTCTGTTTCTAATCTCCCGGGTGAATTTCCCGGACGAGAGCCTTTTATAACGAGTGCCATTGAGAGTGTGTCGACAGGGGGGGGAGAAGGGGGGGGGAGAGCGGGAAGGGGGGGGGGGAAGAGGGCGGGGAAGGGAAGGGGAAAGGGCGGGGAAGGAGAGGGGAAAGGGCGGGGAAGGGAGGGGGGGGAAAGGGCGGGGAAGGGAGGGGGGAAGAGGGCGGAGGGGAAAGGGAAGGGCGGGAAAGGAGAGGGGGGAAGGGGCGGGAAGGGAGAGGGGGGGAGAGGGGGGGGGGGATGGGAGGGGGGGGAAAAAAGGGGAGGGAAGGGAGGGGGGGGAAGAGGCGGGAAGGGAAGGGGGGAAGGGGGGGGGAGGGAGAGGGGGGGAGGGGGGGGAAGGGAGAGGGGGGGGAGGCGGGGAAGGGAGGGGGGGAGGGGGGGAAAGGGGGAGGGGGGGGAAGGGCGGGGAAAAGGGGGAGGAAGGGAGAGGGGGGAAAGGGCGGGAAGGGAGGGGGAAGGGCGGGGAGGGAGAAGGGGAGAAAGGAGGGAAAGGAGGGTTACGGGGAGGGAGAAGAGGAGAAAGGGGAAAGGGGGAAAAGTGGTAGAGAAAGAGGAAAAGGGAAGGGAGAGAGAGGAGAAGGAGAGAAAGAGGGAGAGAAAGGAGAGGGAGGAAAAGGAAGAGAGGAAGAGGGAGGAAAGGAGAAAGGAAGAAAAAGGAAAAAAAAAAGGGGGGGGAGGGGGGGAAAGAAGAGGAGAGGAAAGAAATCGGGAGAGAAGGGAAGGGTAAGGAGGGAAAAAGGGTTTTTAGGGGAGGAAGGGGAAAGGGTAAAAGGGGGGGTGATGTTAAGAGGTCAGGGGGAAGAAAAAGGAGGAAGGGAAAAGGAAGGAAATCGAGGGAGGGAAGGAGGGGGAAGATGGGAGGAAGGAGACTTGGTCCCCCCCGGTGCGGGGGGCTGACGGAGGAGAGAGGGGAGGGGGGGAGAGGGAGAGGGGGGAGGGGGGGAGAAGGGGGAGGGGGAAAGGGGAAGGGGAAGAGTGGGGGGGGGGGGGAGGGAAGGGCGAAAGGAGGGGGAAAAGGGGGAGGGGGAGGGAGAGAGAGAGGGAGGGGGAGGGAGGGAGAGGGGGGAGGGGTGGGGAGAGGTTTGGGGGGAAGGGGGGTGGGAGGGAGGGGATGGGGGGGGGGGGTGTGAAAAGAGGGCGAGGGGAAGGGGAGGGGGAGGGGGAAGGAGGTGAAAAGAGGGGGAGGGAAGGGAAACTGAGGAATGTTGCTCATCTCGCTGGGGTTTTTTTAAACCCAAAACAAAACCTTCACTGCCTCTTATTAATTTCGCCCCGAGTGTCGAGTGCGGGGCTCGGCAGAGGGAAGTCGGACGGTACACTTGGCGAGAGGATTTCCCCTCGGTTACATTAAGTGTTTTTTAAATTTTAATTAAGGAATTTATTTTCAGTAGATGGATTTATTTTTTGTTTATTTTGGGGTTGAGTTTTGAGTAAAGGGGTATGAGTATGAGTATGAGTGAGTGTTAATTTGAACACGCCTCTAAAATAATAATTATAAACTTTCAACCCAAAATTCCAATCGGCCCCCAATATTGAGTTATCCTCAAATTCTGTTGTTTATTATTATTTGAAGTTCGCCTTGTGTGTTACGGTCGATTTAGGGTACCTGCTATTATTAGTAGTCCGGTCACACAACTTACGAAACCCTAATATGTATGTATGTATGTTTGTATGTATGTATGTTTGTATGTATGTATGTATGTATGTATGTATTTTTTTTTTAAGTGCTTTCGCTGCTTGCATGTGGATACAATTATTCAGGAATTAGAGTTTTAGGAATTTCGATGTGTGAGAAAAGTAATGCAATAAGCGATTTTTTTTTTAGATCCGACTTGGATAGTCTGTTGTGGAGATGCCATGCACGTAATAGCAGTGATAATAACCATGATGTAATTATCACCGTTAATAATACACTTACCACCACAACTACAGTAATGATGAGATGATGGTGACAACTTGGTGATAATCGTGACAAGAGCAATAATAAAATTAGTAATAACAGTGAGAAGAACAATGGTAAAATAAGTAACAACTTGCTAATAACAGTGACAAGAACAATGATAAAATTAGTAACAACTTGCTTATAACAGTGACAAAAAAGATAAAAAAATAGTAACAGCTTGCAAATAACAGTGACAAAAACATTTATAAGATTAGTAACAACTTGCTAATAACAGTGACACTAATAGTAACACAATGGACGGTGTTCCCGAGCCGGACACGAGAGCTCGAGGTAAGAGTGACCGGCCGTGGGTTGCCAAAGGAGGCGCGCGGCGTGACAAATGACGAAGGAGCAGGCATTTAGGCATTTTGTTGGGTGCCGCCCCTCCGCCTGCCTTGTCCCGGGTCATGGTTCTAATATTTTTGGGATTCTGTTTACGCTGTACGTCTGTCGGGAGTAATCCATGGCGGTCTTCCCGAGCGACCCGTCTTTTTTTCTCCCCCCCCCCCCCCTCCTCCTCCTCGCTTCTGTGTGTTTGTTGCCTTTGCTCCATTTCCTTTTTTATCCGTTCTCCCCTTATCCTCCTCTACCCCCTTGCCCTCCTCCCCTCCCTTCTCCCCTCACCCTCATCCCCTCCCTTCCTCTAACGGTCTATCCCCTGCCCTTCTACCCATCTCTTACCCCCCCCCCCATCTATCTCCTCCCCCCCCCCATCATGTGTTCTGCCAAGAGAGTTCTGTGACGTGAGGCCTCCGTGACGTCATATGCCGAATGTCAGATCGGGAACGCGGGTTATTTCCTGGGCATTGTGACGTCACCACATCCGGGTACTGGTGTGTGGTCATGTGACGCGGGAGGTGAGGGTGATGAAAAGAGATGAGGCAGAGAGGAAGGTGGAATGTGGGGTTTAGGTGAGCAGGTGGCAGGTAGGCCGAGAGGGAGGAAATGTAGGTGAAGGTGTAGGTAGAGGTGGAAAATGAATTTAAGAGGAGAAGGAGATGGAAGAAGACGAAAATTTAGAATAAAAGGAAAACGAAGAAGAAAAGAAGGTGGTGTTGGAGGAAGAGGTGGTGATGGGGACGAGATAGAGTAGGAAGAGTAAGAATAAGAGGGACAAGAGGAGGAGGGGAAGGAGGAAACGAGGCGGGGTGGGGTGAAGGAGCAAAGGAAAAGGATTGGGAAAGGATACGAGGAAGAGGAGAGGATATTGAAAGGGAGAAAGGGATGGGAAGTAGAAGAGAGGAAAAGTGAGAAGGGAGACAGTGGTGGGAAGAAAGGGTGCTGATGAGGAGGGAGAGAAACGGTGGGAAAGAGGAAAGGAGGGAGCGAAAGGAAGAGAGGAGGAAGAGGAAGAGAAAGAGAGAAAGAAGAGGAGGGAGTAAAAGGAAGAGAGGAAGAAGAAGAAGGGGGAGGGAGAAGAGGCCAAGGAGGGGGAGGAGAGGCAGGAGGATCAAATTGCTACTGACGACAAATAACGACTTAAGTCATGGTGCTCGAGGGGATCTATGTACGTAATCAGTGCCCGAAGTTGGCTCATTTTCGTGTAACTGGGGAATACATTTTTCGTTTTACGTATTTTACAGTAGGCATGTTCTGTATTTACACATAAATAGATAGACAAAGACCAGAACGTATGTTGATAGATACAAAGTCTAAATCGTATTCTAAAAGGATGAACGCATTCCAGTTCAAAAGGACGCGGGAAATATAGTTTCGAAGGTTCATAACAAGCAGGGCTCTGTCTCCTTCCTCGTTATGGGAAACCACGGAGAGGAAATTAAGACTTCACACACAAAGACGTGACAGAAGGGGAGGGAAAGAACAGTCGTTTGGTCCGTAATACGATCCTTTCCCTTCATTTATCCCTTTCGCTTCACGGGGATCATCACAGCCGCGGGTGACACTGGGAATGAACCTGTGTGGCGTTTGGTTTTCTTCTGTTTATCTTTTGTATTTTGTTTTGTTGCTGAGTGAATGAGCTTGCACTTTACGGCAGCGTTTCAAGAGCGAAGGAAAGTCGAAGGGATATTACAAAGAAAGTGCTGCGGTTCTTCGTAAATGAAGAGATATTGCAATGGTTGTGAATGTTTGTCTGTTATGCTCATGCAGTTGTCAGGCTGTAATGTTTATCGCTTTTTCTTTGTCTTCCGCTCTTTATTCAGTGTTATGGCATCCTTTTACCCTCTCATTTCCAGTTCCACTTTATATGGTCTAGGCATAAGCTATGGTTTGTAAAGCTGTTGCCCGACCTTTCTGTTCGCCTGGTCTTATGCTCACTAGATATTTTGAAGTAAATTCTTCTCTAATATCCATGCTAACGTTACCACTAAGCCTATTACTTGACTTCGAATATGCTTACTGCACTAGGCCTATTCTTCGCGTTGCATTCATTCTCAAAAGCCAGGGTATCAGTCTCGGTATCTTTCTTGGTGTCAGTCTCAGTGTCGGGCACTTGCCCGCTTGGAACTGCGGTCACACGCTACAAGTTGGGTCGTCACCTTAACCGCTTCTGCCAAGAGGTCAGGTCACCGTTTCACGTTACGACTTCTTGACCCATTCTTGGAAGGTGCCTCCAGAGAGGTAACTTTTATGATTGTATTTATTTTTAGTTCGTTTAGTTAATGCTGCAGGGTGCTTTATCGGCAATGGAATGATTACCCCCAGGAAAAAAATATATGGGGATGTATTCTGTTGAATGGTTTTTTAAAGTTCCCATGATTAGTATTATACTTAGACAGGAAGTGTGGAGGACAGATACACGTACGCACCTCCCCCACACACATATACATATATATGTATGTATATGTATATATATATAGTACATATACAAATACACATATATATGAATATATATATATATATATTCATATATATGTGTATTTGTATATGTACTATATATGTATATGTACTATATATATGTATTTTTATATATAATATATAAATGTATTTTTATATATAATATATAAATGTATTTTTATATATAATATATAAATGTATTTTTATATATAATATATAAATGTATTTGTATATATATAATATATATATATATATGTATTTGCATAATATATATATATGTATTTGTATATATAATATATATGTATTTCTTGTATACGTAAATGCATACATATACCATCACAGTCCTATACACTCACCACTCCCCGCTTACCCCCTCCCCCCCATCACCACTCATAACCTTCCCCACGTCGTCCCACTCATCACCCACCCTCCACGCTTACCCCCCTCCCCCCAATTCATCACCCTCAACGCATCACTCTCCAGCCGGGGGGGGGGGGGGGGGCGCCATGAGGTTGCGGTGCCGGGTGTCGCTTCGCCGGAAATGCCATCTGGCCGGATTTCGCTTTTTACAGCTCCATGTGTACTGAGGAAGTCGATAAAAAAAAGGAGGGAGATTTTTTTCCCTGCTCGTAAATTGTGTGAAAAAAAACAAACAGAAACAACGAAGAAACGGGCGGTTATGTTACTGTTTTTTTCGGTGTCTTCCAGCTCTGTTGTGTTTCACAGACCGTTTTGTGTCTGTTATATATATAAATGTATATATCTATACACACACACACACACACATACATACATACATACATACATACATACATACATACATACATACATACATACATACATACATACATACATACATACATACATACATACATACATACAGTACATACATACATACATACATACATACATACATGCATTCATATATATCTATATCTCTCTCTCTATATATACAAACATTATATATATATGTGATATATTATATATGTATTGTATATATATTATGTAGATATACATTATAGATGTATGTATATATATTATATGTGTTCTATATGTATATATTATATATATATGTGCTATATATGTACATATATATATATATATATATATGTAAATATGCTTTATATATATTACATATCTATACATAGACATATATATATACATATATACATATTATATATGTATCATATATATTATATATGTATATATGTTATATAAATATATATTACATATATATTATATATGTATATATGTTATATAAATATATATTACATATATATTATATATGTATATATGTTATATAAATATATTACACATATTATATATATGTTTTATATATGTATAATATATATATATATATATATATATATATATATATATATACAGACACATACACACGTGTGTGTGTGTGTGCGTGTGTGCGTGTGTGCGTGTGCGTGTGCGTGTGCGTGTTACATATATATGTATATAAGTCTTACATATTTATATTACATATATATGTATAATATATGTATGTATATATATTATGTATATATGTATTATAATTGTATATATTATATATATTTGCATGTTTTTAATATGTATATGTATTATATATTTACATGTATGTATGTATTATAAATGTATATGTATATATGTATTATAAATATATATGTATGTATGTATTATAAATATATATGTATGTATGTTATATATGTCTGTATAAATGTGTATATGATATACGTATATGTATATATATGTATAATGTATACATAATACATATATATACATATGTATTACATATACATATATACACATGTATATTATATATAGACATAATACGTATATATATATATATATATATATATGTTTATATATTACATATACATATATACACATGTATATTATATATAGATATATATGTATACATTAAATATATGTATATATGTAATATATATACACACATATATGTATATTATATATATGCATATATAATGCATATATACATATATATATATAATATACTTATATAATATATACATATATAATATATACATATATGATACATATATCTATATATATGTATTATATATATCTCTATATCTATAATATACACATATATACATATGTATATTATATGTATATTATATGTATGTATATTATGTATAATATATATGTATATATTATAGATATATGTATATATGTGTTATATATATATATGCACATGTATACATATGTATGTGTATATATAATACATTTACATATATATCTTATAATGTACATGTATATATAATATATATATGTATATATATTATGTATATATATATTTTATGTATTATATATATCATGTATATATATGTATATATATAATTTATCATATGGAATTTATGCATATATATTATATATGTACATATATAATATATATATATATGTATATTATATATACATACATATTACATTATTTCATATATATATATATCCACCCTTCCTCCTCCTCCTCCTCCTCCACCTCCTCCTTCTCCCTTCATCATTGTCCTCGTCCTCGTCCTCCTCCTCCACCCTTCCTTCTCCTCCTCCACCACCCTTCCTCCTCCTCCTCCTCCTCCTCCACCCTTCCTCCTCCTCCTCCTCCACCCTTCCTCCTCCTCCTCCACCACCCTTCCTCCTCCTCCTCCACCACCCTTCCTCCTCCACCCTTCCTCTTCCTCCTCCTCCTCCACCACCCTTCCTCCTCCTCCTCCACCATCCTTCCTCCTCCTCCCCCACCACCCTTCCTCCTCCTCCTCCTCCACCCTTCCTCGTTGTCCTCCTCCTCCACCACCTTCCTCCTTCTCCTCCCCCACCACCTTCCTCCTCCTCCTCCTCCCCCACCAGCTTCCTCCTTCTCCTCCCCCACCAGCTTCCTCCTTCTCCTCCTCCTCCACCACCTTCCTCCGTCTACTCCTCCTCCACCACCTTCCTCCTTCTCCTCCTCCTCCACCACATTCCTCCTTCTCCTCCTCCACCACCTTCCTCCTCCTCCTCCACCACCTTCTTCCTTCTCCTCCTCCTCCACCACCTTCCTCCTCCTCCTCCTCCTCCTCCACCTCCTCC
The DNA here is from genome assembly GCF_019202785.1 of Penaeus chinensis. Classification (NCBI taxonomy): domain Eukaryota; kingdom Metazoa; phylum Arthropoda; class Malacostraca; order Decapoda; family Penaeidae; genus Penaeus; species Penaeus chinensis. The sequence goes on from NC_061831.1 coordinate 17,385,297, forward strand.
TCCTCCACCACCTTCCTCCTTCTCCTCCTCCTCCACCACCTTCCTCCTTATCCTCCTCCTCCACCACCCTCCTCCTTCTTCTCCTCCCCCACCACCTTCCTCCTTCTCCTCCTCCTCCACCACCTTCCTCCTTCTTCTCCCCCTCCACCACCTTCCTCCTTCTCCTTCTCCTCCTCCTCCACCACCTTCCTCCTTCTCCTCCTCCTCCACCACCTTCCTCCTTCTTCTCCCCCTCCACCACCTTCCTCCTTCTCCTCCACCTCCTCCACCACCTTCCTCCTCCTCCACCACCCTTCTTCCTCTTCCTCTTCCTTCTCCTCCTCCACCACCCTTCTTCCTCTTCCTCTTCCTTCTCCTCCTCCTCCTCCTCCTCCTCCTCCTCCTCCTCCTCCTCCTCCTCCTCCTCCTCCTCCTCCTCCTCCTCCCTTCCTTCTCCTCCACCACCACCTTCCCATTCCTCCTCCACCACCTTCCCCCTCCTTCTCCAGCATTTTCCCCCTCGTCCTCCACCACCTTCCTCCTCGTCCTCCACCACCTTCCCCCTCGTCCTCCACCACCTTCCCCCTCGTCCTCCACCACCTTCCCCCTCGTCCTCCACCACCTTCCCCCTCGTCCTCCACCACCTTCCCCCTCGTCCTCCACCACCTTCCCCCTCGTCCTCCACCACCTTCCCCCTCGTCCTCCACCATCTTCCCCCTCGTCCTCCACCACCTTCCCCCTCGTCGTCCACCACCTTCCCCCTCGTCGTCCACCACCTTCCCCCTCGTCGTCCACCACCTTCCCCCTCGTCCTCCACCACCTTCCCCCTCGTCCTCCACCACCTTCCCCCTCGTCCTCTACCACCTTCCCCCTCGTCCTCCACCACCTTCCCCCTCGTCGTCCACCACCTTCCCCCTCGTCCTCCACCACCTTCCCCCTCGTCCTCCACCACCTTCCCCCTCGTCCTCCACCACCTTCCCCCTCGTCGTCCACCACCTTCCCCCTCGTCCTCCACCACCTTCCCCCTCGTCCTCCACCACCTTCCCCTTCGTCCTCTACCACCTTCCCCCTCGTCCTCCACCACCTTCCCCCTCGTTCTCCACCACCTTCCCCCTCGTCCTCCACCACCTTCCCCCTCGTCCTCCATCACCTTCCCCCTCGTCCTCCACCACCTTCCCCCTCGTCGTCCACCACCTTCCCCCTCGTCCTCCACCACCTTCCCCCTCGTCCTCCACCACCTTCCCCTTCGTCCTTCACCACCTTTCCCCTCGTCCTCCACCACCATCCCCCTCGTCCTCCACCACCTTCCCCCTCGTCCTCCACCACCTTCCCCCTCGTCCTCCACCACCTTCCCCCTCGTCCTCCACCCTTCCTCCTCCTCCTCCTCCACCCTTCCTCCTCCTCCTCCTCCACCCTTCCTCCTCCTCCTCCTCCTCTTCCACCTTCCCTCCCATTCCTCCACCCTTTTCACCCATTTCCCTCTCAAAGAACTACGACTCTCTTTGTGTTGCTCACGAAAACCGCGTAAATTGAGACGCGGCGCTGCACAAACACGCCGCAGCCTGCACGAGCCTGAAAGCGCCGACGGAAAGGATTCTAGAATGAGGCCCTTGGAGCCCGAGAGCCTCCCTGGCGACCGAACTCGAGACGTTGTGTTCGAGGCGTAGAGCGAGCGGCGTTGCCTTTGAACTACCGGCGGGGCTCGAAGCGTGAGAAACTCGAACGAAGCACGTGCGTGAACTCTCTATCTAAAGGGGGGGGGGGGGCTGATTTACACACATTTACATGTGTGCGTGCGTGCATTGTGTCCTTGATATAA
>NC_061831.1:17394594-17399594 GCF_019202785.1 Penaeus chinensis
TACGGAGATAGTGAGGCAGATAGGGAGATAGTGAGGCAGATAGGGAGATAGTGAGGCAGATAGGGAGATAGTGAGGCAGATAGGGAGATAGTGAGGCAGATAGGGAGATAGTGAGGCAGATAGGGAGATAGTGAGGCAGATAGGGAGATATTGAGGCAAATAGGGAGATAGTGAGGCAGATAGGGAGATAGTGAGGCAGATAGGGAGATATTGAGACAGATAGGGAGAAAGTGAGACAGATAGGGAGATGGTGAGGTAGATAGGGAGATGGTGAGGTAGATAGGGAGATGGTGAGGTAGATAGGGAGATGGTGAGGTAGATAGGGAGATGGTGAGGTAGATAGGGAGATAGGGAGGTAGATAGGAGAGTTAGAGAGAGTTAAAAAGGGAGTTAGAGAGAGAGTTAGAGAGTTAGAGAGAGAGTTAAAAAGGGAGTTAGAGAGAGAGTTAGAGAGTTAGAGAGTTAGAGAGTTAGAGAGTTAGAGAGTTAGAGAGTTAGAGAGTTAGAGAGTTAGAGAGTTAGAGAGTTAGAGAGTTAGAGAGAGAGAGAGAGATAGAGATAGAGATAGAGATAGAGATAGAGATAGAGATAGAGACAGACAGACAGACAGACAGACAGACAGACAGACAGACAGACAGACAGACAGACAGACAGACAGGCAGGCAGGCAGGCAGGCAGGCAGGCAGGCAGGCAGGCAGGCAGGCAGGCAGATGGGCAGGCAGATGGGCAGGCAGATGGGCAGGCAGGCAGGCAGATGGGCAGGCAGATGGGCAGGCAGGCAGGCAGATGGGCAGGCAGGCAGGCAGGCAGGCAGATGGGCAGGCAGACAGACACAGACAGACAGATAGAAATGAAACAGATGTGGAAAAAATAGGACAAAAAATTGACCATAATAAGTACATAGTGCATGTAAAAGCATTTCATTACAGTACTTGCCATAGTGATGAAAATAACAGCATATGGTAATGAAAGTTTAACCCTGTTTATTTTCAATTTCAGTGCTTTACTCTTACAATGAATGGCAGCATCTCACTGTACGAAGTGAGGACATGTCATTTGTACAAGAAGTTATTATTAAGGCTACCAGCATTCTCAATAGCAGTGAAGTCTACTCAGGTTATCGAGATGAAAGCTTAGCCCGTTTTAAAGTCATACCTCGGAAAATTACCTCGGTAAAAACATTTATTTGTTTGATGTTATATAGCTATGTTCCCCCAATAATTTGGATTATTAAAAATTGAATATATTTTTCATTGTTTTTTTCAATAAGTCTATCAGAATCAAATATGAAAGAGAAAAGTATGGAAGGTAGAGGAGCACTGTGTAATTTCCAAGATATTTACATGACAAATCTGATGACTTGATGTTTGTTGCACTTAGCATTCCATTTATTGTTACCCTCTTTTTTGGTATTTCTGTTGTAGAAGATGAAGTGGCTTCATTGGCCATTTTATGGATTGTAGGTCAATTAGCAAAATGTATTTGATGAAATAAAGTTAATGTGTAAGATTAGATACAATTACTGATTTTCATGGAAGTATATGGTACTTGCAGATTTTTTTATCATGATTGTGAATATTAATGCATTGTAATTTACAACTTTGTTAAGAAATGACAGATAGGTAGTTGATTGACCTAAGATTTTGATGGACTTGGTGATATTATTATTATAATATGCATGCCATACTAGTCCATTCTTGCATTTTGCTCCTATAAACAAATAGTCTTGAGAAGATAAAAGGATAGTGTGTATTTCTTGTAAATACTTTATTTTAAAAGGATATAGAAATAATTGAGAGGTATGTTACAGTATCCTGCTGTATTTAACATATTTTTTTTTTATTCAGACACATCCACAAGTATATATAATCATGACTGATGAAGTGCATGAGGAAGTTGTAATATCAGTGACCAGTGCAAACAAAGAACCAGACATCATCAGAAAATGGCGCTTGCAGAACCCCTATACCATCAGTTTCCAAATTCCAGGTTAATAACTCAAAAAATTATAAAATTATATCTATATATTTCTGTATCTAGAATATAAAACATAGTGTACAACTTGGCTGTATGTATAATTAAAAATCAAATTCAGTTGTTGGCCACTTTTAATGCTTTTGGATGTTTTATTTATATTACTACAGAGTCATACTTGGAAACCTCTGCCTTCCTGTATATAGAAGTGTCAGTGAATGGAAAGAGTCAAGGATCAAGGCAAGTGAAGTGTGAACGAAACATGGATACATTGTCACAGATTCTTTCAAATTCCAAAAACCCAATTGACCTCATGTGTCAGGCAAGTATACTAAAAGTTGATAAGCATTGTATTATGTGTGAAGAATATATATTTTTTTTTAATCTCTAAAACTCCTGGGTTAGGGCAGTGTGCAAATTCAAAGGAACACTTAAGGTATGATCAGGCCATCAGGAGTCATTATTTGATGATTTCCTTTACAGTTTCCCCACTTAAAAAAAAGAAAAGAAAGATATATAACACTTTTGAAAAAGGTTTTTTTACACATAATCCTCTTCATAGTAAACTTTTCCCATCAGGCCCTAAACCTGAATCCCTTGAACAATGATCTGGACCTGTGCCTGGCCAAGAACTTCAGTATGCGTACTCCTCCCAGCCGAAGTGCAGATGATGACAGCGAGAAAGGTGCGGATTTAGGTTTGTAAATATTTCAGAATCTTTTTTTAAGGTTTCTAAAAAAGTTGGTCATTTGATGTTTTAACTTTTCATTTAATTAAATTTTTTTGTTTCATTTAAAAGGCTCAATAGACTTGAATGTGAATGAAAATTGCCTCAGAGATTTAGTGTTAGTATGTGATTTGTGATGGGAGAGATGCTTATTGTTGTAGTGAGTCAACTTAGTGAAAGGATTTGAAAATGAATTGTTAACCACTCTAAAATTCATGACAGGTACTTCGTTATTTCCTACTTGGGTACACTTCAGTGCCTATTATGGCCTGAAAATGTTTACATGGGCCTTACTAGAGGCTCCTGGTGCCAGGTGTGCTCTCAGTATTCCAAACTGTGATGGCGATACTCCCTCCTTACTTGCCTTCAAGAGTGGCTATCTGCCCCTCGCACACGCATTAGAAGCAGAAATGGTAAGTGAACTGTTCACATAATTGCTTGTACCTCTGTCACTATTAATGTGTTAATTTTGTTGACTGGAGATGATATAAGTAGATTTTGAAAGGGGAAAGTAGGATTCAATTGGAATGATAATAGAAGTGATTTTAGTCTTAAGTCATTTACTAGTTTGATGGGAAACATTTTTTCTGTTTTTCTGCTAATGCTGATGTGATTTTTAAGATATTTTCTAGCTTTTTGTCAGTTTAGCAAGAATATTTGTAAGAATAGAGCAAATTATTTGGAAATATGTCTTTGTAACTGTTTAGAGTATGGTATGGGTTCTCTAATGTTACTTCTTTCTGACCCAGATATGTTCAAAATCCAGAGGAGTATCATCACCACAACACATCAAGAAGACAGGTTGGAAGAAAACAAATGTTGCAACATACAACAATCCTCCGCCCCCTCGGCCACTAAAATCCAATTATGACACATTGCCTGCACCAAGACTAGTGTCCCCAAGTAATTCGCCACCTGCACCTTCAGGTGCTTCTTCAGAGAGTTCAGTTTCTGTTACTCCTCCACCAGCAATGACACCTCCCATTTCCTCACCTCAGTTAGTTGAGGAAGACAACAATTCTAGCTATATTGAAGAGGGGTGTTATGCATCCCAACAGTCCTTGCCTTCTTTACCATCTGCCCTTAGTAATACTGATTTTGCGCTTGATCCAAAATCACATTCATTAAAAGAGGTGGTTGAAAGCTACCTTAACATGAATGTCACAGGTAGACATGGGAAACATGGTAAGAACAAATTTCAGAATATACAATATTCTTATGAGTAATGTAGTCATATGCATACTAATTACTGAGATTATGGATGGAATTGTAGATGTACAATGTTAGAAGGAAAAAAAAAGTAATAATTGATATAGCAATTTCAGCATTAAACATTCATCATTCTGATACTAATAATTCTTATGATATTAGATGTTAATTAAATATTTCAAGCATGAATATGGAATAACTTTTTATTTAGCAGTATTACAAGAAAAATCTTTCTCTATTAGACTTCTTATTCTTCTTGACTTTGTTATACAAAAATCCTCGGAAATTAAAGTTGTACTTCTAGAATACAGCTAGTAGGTCTAGATGATAATGGTATTACTGTGATTAATTTCTTCTGGACTGAAATGTTTAGTTTATGCTTGATGAACTTGTTTCCTGTTTCTTCCAAAGCCCACAGTTATTTAATCTGTTACCTGAGCCCCCTGTCTGGTTACCAGCCAACAGTTCATCTTGTTATGCATTTTGCTTAAACTACAGGAAATTATTTTAGAATATCTTAAATAGAAGCTTATAAATATTACCATTTGCATATTGAAGATTGATATAATGATGCATTATCGGCAGTGTCATAATGTTTATAGCAGTATTTACAGAATTGATTACTGTGTTTTACTATAGCTTAAGTTCTTGCTTGCTTGTTTTTGATACAATATATCACCAAGTATCTACTAGTGAATAGTTAGCAACTACTGAAGTAGATTATATATTTCCAACTGGAATTTATGGCACATTACAGAATGCACTGTTACAGGTTGGTACAGGTTCAGGATTGGTCATATATATTTATCTCTTCCTTTTGTCAGTTTACATTTTATCTTCTGTTTTCACACTGTATGAAAATTACAAAAAGGAAAGAGTTTGATTTGGACTTGAAATTTTAGTAAAAAAGTAATATACATCCAAGATTTTTATTATAATTTCAATTCAATAATTCAGATATATTTTGAGAGACAATGAAGTAATTGTAGTTTGTGAATAAATGCATTTTCTTTTGTTGTGAAATATTAAATGGAGATATACTCAGCTAGTTTCTAGGTTGACTTTTTTTATATTAAATTTTCAACAGGAA
>NC_061831.1:17407094-17409594 GCF_019202785.1 Penaeus chinensis
ATATATATATATATATATATATGAATGGTAAAATACACTACCGTGTTGATATTATGGTAGAAAAACCCACAATGTAAAAGTAGATTTAGTCTTACATTGTAGATTTTTCTACCATATATATTTATGTATTTATGTATGTATATATATGCATATATATATGTGTATATATATATGTATATATATTTATGTTTCTTATGTATGTATATATATTTATGTACTTATGTATGTATATATATTTATGTACTTATGTATGTATATATATTTATGTACTTTTGTATGTATATATATTTATGTATTTATATACGTATATATATGTATACAAAAACATAAATATATATGGTACAAAAATCCACAATGTAAGGTTAAATCTACTTTTACACTGTGTGTTTTTCTACCAAAATATCAACATGGTAGTGTGTTTTACCATTCATATATATACACATAAATTTATATAAATACATAAATATATATATATATGTATATATACACATATGCATATAACATATATATGTATGTTATACATATACACAAGTTATACAAACACATAAGTGTGTGTGTGTGTGTGTGGATGTGTGCATTTATGTGTATGTATATCTGTATGTGTATGTGTATGTGTTTATTTATTTATTTATATTGCATATACACATGCATGCAAGTACATTTAAAACTACTCAACAGGTTATCATACCAGGCTTTCATATTTAGTATTTAAGTGGGAATGTCTGCCTTATCCATGTTATGGATGATAGTACTTCATTTCAATACATATAAGGTAAGGTTAGGGAAGGTTGTAAGTTTCCTTTGCATGAAAAAGAGAAGAGAAGATGAGACTGTCGAAAGTTCTTTAGTAATAACCACTACTATTAAAAGCTCTGTAGTGTCACTGGTCTTATATGATAAAGTTCTACAGTGCTGCTATAGAAAAAACAAAAGTAATGCATTAGAGGATAATAATAACAGTACATCAGCTGACTATTTCTAAAGTAAAATAGTGGAAGAAATCATTATAATCGAACCAAGTATAAGAAAAGCCATAGTTAGACATATTGGAAAATCTTTAATGGCAGTTAAAAAATGCATATAAATTTGGATAATGAGTAGTAAGGCTGCTAATGAAATAACAGTAAGCATACCTTAACCATTGTATCATTGAAAAACATGACTTTAGTGCATTTGAAGTTGGTAAGATAAGCTTTGTGTCACTGTACTCATTTAATTCATGTGTGCTTTCCACCTGTAGATCAGATAGATATGTATCTTTCAATATGTATCTTTCTGAAATGAGCTTTCCTATGATCTGTGTGAATTATGCAGATATGACATCCATCATTAAACTAATTAATTTATGATTTATGTATAAGTAGGGGAAGTTGATGACAGCCTGGAAGTAGTTATGTTGAAAGCTGGTTTACTTTATTCAAAATTGCTATGAAAGAAGGTTTGAGCCAACATTGATGTCTTTATCAGATATCGTAAGCATTGAAATTTCTTCTTGTAGGGTATGGTTTTTGAAAAAGAAAAGAAAAAATTGTATTTGAGAAAAAGCATGACTCAGAATATTAAAGTAGAAGTGGTATGCATAGACTGAATGGTAGAAGTAGACTTTAAACACTCTCAGTGCAAGTTCTGTAGACTAGTTCAGAATTTGAGGGCTTGAACTACAGAGTTGCAATTTACCCAATAGGGCGACGTAGACCTCTTCATATGGAAGGAACACGTTCCCTTCGTGATGAACCCAATTACTACATTGATGATCCAACTTTAAATACCCAGGCTGGGAGGACTAGATATCAAAAAGGTAAAGCATTTTCTCTATCACAAAATCTTACAAGTAGCAAGTTTTGAAATGAAGAGGAGAAATAAAAGAGCCTTCTACAGATGTGCACTGAGGTTTTTTTAATGATTTCCATTCAATTTTGGCTTTTATTGGAAAACCATGAATACCAGGGTGACTAATTGTTATATTTGTAAGGCTCAACAAAGATGTATTAAGAAAGGAATCTACTGAGAGCTGGCATTTCATCAGAACTTAAGTGCTCTGTCAGTAACATCTATAGAAGATATTTTGTTGAAAGTTTAAGTACCATTTAGAGGACAGGAAAGGATAAGGAAAAGGAAAAGGAAAAGGAAAAGAAAAACGAAAAGGCAGAGGAGTAGTTGTTAGAAGTGCCGTAGAGCTTGACATTTTGTTAACACTACTAATTTGAGTTTCAGAAAAAGTTTGAGAAACAGTGATGTCACAGAAGCAGGCTTTCTCCTTTGGCCTGTCTCTATCATGTTTAACCCACTGAGACTGGGATAGCATGAACTTATAAGCCATGTCCACTGTGGCTTTAGTTTATTAACTTTAATTACATATAAAGGGCTCCACAAGAGTCAATTACTAGTTCTACCTATCTTACCTTTTTATCCTTGATTTTCAGGAAGATAGTTTTTATATATTTTTTTATTGCTAATAATGGTATTGATAATTGTGATGATCATAAGGTCAATGATAATA
>NC_061831.1:17444594-17447094 GCF_019202785.1 Penaeus chinensis
ATTGTTATTATCACTGTAAGAAGACAACAATAACTGCACTTTGGACGAAATTTGGGACTGCTACGAAATCTACCACCGCATGTGGTACACCGGTTCAAACACTTCGGAAGCCGCCAACTTTACCGGGGTGACGGACCAGTTGTACCTAGACCGTAAGTTGATTTCGCTTGTGACTTTTATTGGGAACCGACGGCGAACAAGAACACTGGCCTCCTAGGGGATAGATTTTCGCTAAACACAAACACACACGCGCATATATATATATATATATATATATATATATATATATATATATATATATATATATATATGTGTGTGTGTGTGTGTGTGTGTGTGTGTGTGTGTGTGTGTGTGTGTGTATATATATATATATATATATATATATATATATATATATATATATATATATATATGCATGTGTCTTTATGTAGATACACGCACACACATACACACATACTCACCTATATACACATACGCACCTAGGCATAAACACACGTACTCATATATGTATTTATATATATACACATACACTTTTCTCATTCCCTCTTAATGCTTATCGAGTTCTCCTGCGCAGTCAAGAGAGAGTGTGTGTCGATCTGCCAAGAGTATGACTTCCAACACACTGCCGTTACCACCAGCATTCCTCCTGACCTCGAGTCAAAGATTAGCCAGCAGCTCGGTCTTCCTGAGGAGTAAGTCGTTATGTTGAAAAAATGAGAAAAAAACGAGAATGAGTAACTTTATAGAGTTACTTGTCCTCACTCATAACCTTCTCAAGTCTGTTTGCCCTTGGAGTATCTACGTTCTTAACCCCTTCAGGACTCTGCAGCCCCAGATAATGAACATAGTCCCATGCCCCTTCACTTGACTTTTGAAATGATCATCATCACCAGTCCTATTAGTTGCCTGCATGACTTCATAGGACGTCAATAGCTTGAGTTAATTTTAGACATGGATGGCTAGGAAGATGTACAGTATAGTGCTATTATTTCTTTTTCAAAAAGCGAAATCAAAAATGAAAATAACATCTATACAAATAACATATATTTGTTTAACAATATAACCTTGATTTACCTGTTTCTGAGTGTAGGGCGAAATGTGCTGCATTTGTTTCTGCATATTTTGTTAATGAGTCTCAGGCGACACTTAAATGGTTTAGAAAATGGAATAACAGTGCTAGTCAATATTGAATCTAACATCTGACTTCAATATGATTTAATACATAGAATAAATGCAGCTATCCAGAGATCAAGTCCCAGACCCCCAACACATGGTTCTCCACCTCCCCGACCTACGTCTTAAAGATGCTCTCCCTGGAATGTACAAGGGAAGGGTTAAATATCTAATATAAAGTCTAAAACCTGTCAGTATTATACTTGCGTGTATACAGGTTTCAGTCTTCATCATCCTACTACTTATTTTCAGTGAGAAATTATCGCTGGTGACTATATTCTACCCAAGACTCCTCTACCGTCTGAATACTTTGACTCGCATGTCTCTCTCGGAAATGATAAGTAAGTGGTTAGTCACAGTGTATGAGGGAGTGAATTTGATAGTTATACATACAATGAATTATATACTATGTAGTGAATTCCATATCATGCAGTGAACTATATTTTCCCCCCTTTCTGTTTCTTATGCTTTCCATCTCCTTGAAACATTTCTCTCTTTTTCTCTTCACCTTTTTCCATCTCCACATTTCTTTGTCTCTCTCTCTCTATTTTTCATTTCACCCTCTCCCATCTCCACATTTCTCTCTCTCTCTCTCTCTCTCTCTCTCTCTCTCTCTCTCTCTCTCTCTCTCTCTCTCTCTCTCTTTCTTTACAGTTTCTCCATCTCTTCTCGTTTATCTTCTCTTCAAGTTTCTCTTTCTTTTGCCTTCCCCCAATTTCTCCTTTCCTTTCTCTCCCTCCTTTCATTCTCCCATTTCTCCTCATTTCCTTTCTCTCCATCCCTTTGAATCCCAATTTTCTTTTCCTTTTTCTTTTTTCCCTTTCCTCCTCTCTCTAATGTTTCTTCCTTTCTCTCCATCTTTGTCCCTCCTATTTCTCCTTCCCCTTTCCTTCCATTTCTCCTTTCGTTTTCTCCATCCCTTCTTTCCTTTCTTTCCCTCTCTCTCCCTACCATTTCTCATTCTTTCCTTTCTCTCTCCTTTCTTACATTTTCTCCCTCCCTTCTCTCCTTTCTTTCCCTTCTGTCTTCCTCCCATTTCTCCTTCTTTCCTTTCTCTCCCTTCCTTTCATTTTCTCTCTCCCTTCTCTCCTTTCTCTCCTTCCCTTTCCTTTCCTCTCTCCTTTTTTTCCATCCATTTCTCTATCTCTTTTTTCTTTCTTCTCTCTCCCTCCCTTTCCCTCCCATTTCTCCTTTCCTTTTTCTTCCTCCCAGTTCTCCTTTGTTCCTTTCTCTCCCTCCCTTTCCCTCCTATTTCTCTTCCCCGTGCCACCTCCCTCTTTTCTAAGCGGCTGTTATCTCTTCTCCAGGCGTCTTGGGGGGGAGTATG
>NC_061831.1:17467094-17472094 GCF_019202785.1 Penaeus chinensis
CTTATTTGGCAAGTCTGAAGTCCTATGTTTTTATTTCTTAATTCTTTTTCGTCGTGTTTATTTAATCAACATAATTTACTCGGTTTATTCGTGATGTATCTTGCTTCAAAACTAATACGTCCAATAGCTTTTATTTGACATGCTTTGCTTGACTATATTTTATTACACACACACACACACACACACGCACACATACACACACACACACACACACACACACACACACACACACACACACACACACAAACAAACAAACAAACAAACAAACAAACAAACAAACACCCATATCCACAAAACCCAAACCCATGACAAAAATTCACAACCCATACGCCCACCTAACCCTACCTCCCCCCTTCGCCCACCCACCCGCCCATCCGCCCGCCCACACGCACGCCCACACGCCCCCCCCACCCGCAGATCGACGAAGCGAGCGTGAAAACACCGATCGACGTGTGGGAACCGCCCTGCATCCCCGCCCACGAGCTCGACCTCAAGCAGGACGTGGGCGCCTTCCTCGACAACAGCCTCAATTGCTTCGACCGCATCATCCTCAGCTGCTTCCGGAGGCTGTGTGGCTGCGCGCTCTACGGGATGGCGCTGCAGGACAGTGAGTGGCTGGGGAGGGCGATGATGATGATGATAATGATGACAGTGCTAATGGTAATGATGATAATGATGATAATGATGACAATGCTAATGGTAATGATGATAATGATGATAATCATGGCAATGCTAATGATGATAATGATGACAATGCTAATGGTAATGATGATAATGATAATAATCATGGCAAGGCTAATGATGATAATGATGACAATGCTAATGATAATGCTAATGATAAAGGTAAAAAGGAAAGGTGTACTTCCATTCAAACACACACAATCCTCAAGGCTCGGTGTGTGTGATAATAATGCTGATGATTATAATGATTGTATTAATGATGATAATAATGATTGTATTAATGATGATAATGATGATAATAATGATTGTATTAATGATGATAATGATGATAATAATGATTGTATTAATGATGATAATGATGATAATAATGATTGTATTAATGATGATAATGATGATTGTATTAATGATGATAATAATGATAGTGATGATGATATTAATGATAATGATAATAATAACAACAATGATGATGATAATAGTAATAACAAAGTCAACTGCGTTACAGAGTATATTTTGTACAATTTAGATCTCCATTTTTTATTTCTTTTAGTTGTAGTTCAAGAAGTAAGTAAGGTCTGCATAATTATTCAAATTGCACTCCTGGTGCTTTTATTTCATTACTTCAGTTAAGTCGATACTCATATGAGCTGAGGCGGAGTGGTAAACATACGTACACACGAGTCCACGGGCATGCACAGGTAGAAGCTGATAAATAGATTAACAGATCGATAGAGATAGACATATCGATTAACAGATCGATAAACGTAGAAAAGATAAATAGATCGATAAAACAAGATAGATGAGAACAAAGAAAGATAAGAATAGATATCATGTAACACATGATCCCGTGAGAAGGATGAACAGTACATTTTGTGAGAAATGAAGAAAAAATTGTATGCTTAAGAATGTATCTCTTCACAGCACAAGCCATACAACTGACACGTTTCGATTATATCTTGGCCAGAAATACACGCAAGACATAATCAAAAGCGCGTCTAATATATGCGCTGTGAAGACATTTCTTCTCATTCACAAACCCTTTTCTGCAACACATCGTACCCACATTTCCTAATAACGCAAAAGATTCGATCTAATCAGCACCCACCGTCACTATACCCATATACTCATCCGTGCCCACCCCCTTCCTCCCCCCTAGCCCCCATGTGCACCGTGAATGAAACGGTAAACTGCTACAGGCTGTTATTCTTCGAGCTGAGTAAATTCATGAAGACGAACGCTTTCGATAACCTGTCTGCCGGAGACGTGGACGAGGGCATTCTCGGAAAAGCCAGGCAGTGCATCGTAGAGAGTGAGTTTGTTTCGGTATTTCTTTGTTTCTTTTAGTTAGTTAGTTTTGGAGTATTTAAGTTGCTGGTCAGCTGTGTATGTTTTGTGTGATTTAGATGCTGTTTTGATGATCAATGGTGGTACCTCGCGGCATCTCAAAGTTTTATAGTAGGATGGTTAGAATCCTCTCGGTTTATGGTATGCAGGAAATGGTAAATGGTAGGTAAATTTGTCGTGGTAGGTAATCCAGATTTGTTTTATTTTTAGTTCATTATTTTTTTCATAGCTGGATGACTTTGTGCTGTCAACTGAGGATTCAAATTAGTTTTGGAAATTGTGTAAGAGTAATGATGCAATTAATTTGATTATTGTGATAGGATGGAACAATATTAGATCTATATATAAAAATGAACGTTTTAAAACATTTAAAACAAAATCAATCAATGACTTTAAACTACACAGGAAAAATTAATATAAAAACTCATATTGGAAAACCCTTCCAACTTGATTAATGAAGTTGCGTCACAGTTCACAGCGAGTGCCGAAACAAGAGGGTGTGTCACCACTCCCAATATGACTACACCGTCACCACGTCTGCGATCCAGCCCAAAATAATGGACGTGATTATGCAAGATTTGGATATCGAGAACACGTGAGTAGGAGGGAGCCTTAGGAGTGTCTAGTGTTGGAGTAAAGGTCTCGTTCTCCCACACACACAGGTGACATCTCTACACACGACATATTATGATCCTAATATATATATTTCATCCTCAGATACGAGCTTACTGTTTACACTAAATCTAGCACCGTAACGCATAACAGCCCAGAACTTTCCTTGCCTTTAGTTCATAATAAATACTAAAGAACAGCGGTAGTAAAAGGGCACTCCCACGTCACCAGGTACGACTGTTTCTGTTTTCTGGCTTAGTTAAACCATTAAATGTATTTCCACGTTCTACCAGAGCCATGTACGCATCTTGTCCAAAAGTCCTAATGGTCGCATTACTGTTATATATTTCTTCTCGTGCTTCAAGTTCTTTCCTAAATCCTTACTAGTCATCAGGTAAGAAGATTTATGGTTTACTTTCCGCCCTCTTAGTATAATCCTCTGTAACAAAAAGTGTATGGTCCTGTAATCTGTACACTCTTTTGTACGATTTCTTCTCTGAATAACGGTATACTATGAATAAAGTATGTAGGCTGGTTTCGTTACGTTTGCGAGTAGGTCAGAAAAAAAACTCACTATGTGCAGAACAGGCTTATTAAAAGCTATTTTGTGCCAGTGTATGAACACGTGGAGTGTTTTGTCACTCAGTTACTTGTTTTTCATAGGTATGTTTTATATCCATACAGTTTCTCCATTTTCAGAACCTGTATTATCTGCAGACGAACAGGTCGGGTCAATCGCTAATGATATTCCGCTATTTTCTGCTAAGGCATCATTTTGCTTTTCTCCTCATTTCCCAAGTTTTTATATTCTGTGGTTCATGACCAATATATGATATGTTTTTGGTCCCCATCAGTGCTTCTCATCTATTCATATTTAGTTATCAGCACTTATGGATAATGTAATAACACTAGTAACACATGAAAAATTTACGGACACGTGAAAGCCTTCTGTATGCACTGCAGTACCTAAGATCTTCACGTGTAGTTGAGACGAACTAATTAGAACTCCGTAGTGTCGTAGTGGGGACCTTTGCTCTATGCGCCCTGTTTAAACGCTGTCAGTCGGGTTTCTCATCATTTTTTCCAGATTGCTGCATTCCCTCTTAGTTATTATTAGTTTCCGTGTAAATAAATGACGGATATGTATTCTGTAGCTACATGATAAATCGTTCTATTTCTCTGAACTGTTCGGTTTTCTTATTGGCTCGCTATTTATCCTTCTTTTCGCTGCCTTGTTTTGTATTTTCATTTTCCCATTTCGTTCCTTCTTACTTGGTTCCTCTCTGACAGCCACGTTTTCTTCGCTCTTCTCTGTCTTCCTTCTCTCTCTATACACCTGCTGATGGACATTTTCTGTTCGATACAACTTTCATTTCCTTTTTTTTATCCAGAGTTTTAGATCAACAGACACTTCACCTTTTCAGCGAAGTCATCACTTCCTCGTTCTCCTACTGGCGTTTCGTTTAACTGTATTTCCTTACATTCAAAAGTGTTTGATTTGAAGCCTCGCCGGCGCGAAGTGATCCCAGGAACTTCTGTGTTGGAACCGTCTATTGGCAATTCTCTTTTCACTTTATCGACTTGTATATGTATATATATATATATATATATATATATATATATATATATATATATATATAGACACATATACAGACACATACCTATATATGTATGTGTGTGTGCCTATGTATTTATGTGTATATGTGTGTGTAGACACACACACACACACACACACACACACACACACACACACACATATATATATATATATATATATATATATATATATATATATATATAAAAGACAAGGCATCAAACATAATCAAACAGAATTCCTCTCGTATCGCCTTTCTCTCTCTTCCTCAGATCGAAAATTGCTTCAGTGACGGTGTTCTTCTCCACGATGGATTACACACTCATCAAGCTCTCTCGCATGGGTCAGGGGGATCTGGTCGGTGAGCTCATGCAGTGTTTTGGTCAATGGTTGTGCTGTATATCGGGCGATTATAATGCTGCTGTACACTTATATTTCATACTGATTTAATTTTATTATTTTACCTGATTCTTTGTCGTTGAAACATTTATAGCACAAAGACATAAAAGATATCTAACCAAGTGGTCTATCAAGAAATACTTATATGCACGAAGACAAAGACATGATTTGGGTAGTTAATGACATCAGTTGTATGATAATTATCTTTACTAATATACCGCTATATGTTATAAAAATTATTGTAACATCTACGGCTATCATATCTATTACATCTGTTAAAACTAACATGACAGAGTACTATGAGTATTATAGAAGCTTACTTTCACAACTGTAACTAGTATAATCATTGCAGCAAGATTTATATATACTTCAA
>NC_061831.1:17479594-17497094 GCF_019202785.1 Penaeus chinensis
ACCAGTAATTTGGTTGTAGTCATAGATTCTAACTGGGAGGACGCATTAGTTTTCCTTTTAAACATATTGCCAAAGGCGCTCCAGCCTAGACTGATGCGTCGCTTAATTTCCTCATCGCTTTTGTTTGTACGAGTTGCCCTAAGTCTATATACTTGTCCACTACCTCTAGCGCTTCACCTTGTACATGTATCTGTTCGAATTGAACTCTACTGTTGAACATAATCTTAGTCTTTTTCGTGTTCATCCTATTTTGATACCCTTTCCGTTCCATCCCAGTTTCTTGAATATTTCCTCAAGGTAAGCTGTAAACAGTTTTGGTGAGATGGTATCGCCCTGCCTAACACCATATTAATTGGTATTTTATCGGTATCCGTGTGGAGCTTGATGGTTGCTGTCCCATCTTCGTATATATCTTCCAATATTTTACAATATGCCTCCTCTACTCCCTGTCTTCGAATTGCCTCTAGTACTGCTGGTATTTGTACAGTCAAATGCCCTTTCGTAATCGATGAATGCCATACACAGAGGTTTCCTATATTCGTTTTTTTTTCTCATATTTGGGTGAGAGTGTAGATGTGATCTGTTGTTGAGAATCCACTGCTGAAGCCTGCCTGTTCTCTAGGCTGGTTAGAATCCAGACTGTCAGAGATGCGAGTTGTGATGACTTTTGTGAACAGTTTGTAAGTAACTGAAAGGAGGCTTATGGGTCGGTATTTTTTTAGATCCTGTCTATCCCCTTTTTCATGTTTCAAAATAATTGTTGCAATTTCCCAGGCTTTCGGAGTTTATTTTCCCATTGAGAAGGCATTTGTTAAAAAGATTGGCTAGTTTCACTGTTGCAATTTCTCTCCTGTATCCTTTATAAGGTACATACTAATTCCGTCTTCACCAAGTGTTTTCCCTTTCATGCCTTCAAGTGCTTTTTTTATTTCTTCTGTTGTGATGTTAGGTACGTCTCTAGTTACCGCGTTCGCTTCCCTCCGTAGCTGTTCATTTGAGTTGTATAAATCCCTGTAAAAGTCTTCCACTGCTCTTATAATTTCATTTTTATTATATGTCACTTCTCTGTCTGGTTTCTTTGTTGCATACATTTGATTTCTTCCTATTCCGAGTCTCCTTTTAGTTGTTGTCATGCTGGTACCTAAGATCATTGTTTCATTTATTATTTAAGTATTGAATTTCCATACATCTTCTCTTTTCTTTTTATTTATAGTTTATTCTGTTTGACGATACTTTCATGACCCTACGTTTTTGCATAAGATGTTTTGTTTCTACCGAGAGCTTGCTGGAGCTTTGTCTGACGTTCTTACCGCCTACTTCGAGTGCAGCTTCATTTTATTATGTCACTGAGCTGTTTGTTAATGTGGTCAACGTTGAGATCTTCGTCGCTGAGAAGTGAATATCTGTTTTGGATGTTAAGGTTAAATTCTGTCGCTCTGGTCTTCAGGTTCGCTAAATTTGGCTGCAATTTCCATTAAGTTGTTTCTTTCCCTTCTGAGGTGTAATTAAATTTGGCCTCTGACATTTTATGGTTGCTGTTGTGAGAGTACGCGGCTCTGTAGCCCAGGGGGATGCCTTGCGCAATTTAAGGATGGTTAACTATTCCCCCCTGAAAGACCTAGAACCCCATGAGAGTGGTAGCGGGCAAAGGAGGGGTCCTAGGAACACGTGAGCATCGTATCGTTTTAGAGGGCTCTCAAAAACAAAAACAAAAAAATATATATATATATACATATATAGAGAAAACCTCAATTAAGGCAATAAACAAGTGATCGAAAATTAATTTAAGATAAAATCAGGTAGAAAATGAAATATGAAAATTAGAATTACCTCTTTTGATTATCATTATATATATTAAGTTAACACAATTCCTCTTAGCCAAAATAAGGGAACTGTCAGGACACGTAACTTTTCCTCTCCCTGAAGTATCGGGCGGGCTCCGTTGTTCGCAGAAGCCGGCTGGGTAAGGAGAGACGGAATCCTTCTTCGACCAAGTGTGGGCACCAACTGTTTATTTTCGCGCCAAGCAGGGTCACACTCATGCCGTGACGTCACGGCCGTACATCTTTTCAATCATAAAAACGCGTAAGTTAAAATAATATGACATAAAATAACAATAAAAATACGCGTCCTAATTAAAACAGAAATGGAGTAAATTATATTAACGAACATAAAATATACTGAATGGCAAGTAAAACAAAATAAAACCAAAGAAAACTAAACCCAAACGAGTATAACTAAAAGAAATCTAAATCCCCTAAAACCGTGAGTAAAGATTTAAAAATTCCTCCCCCTGTCCTGGGTCGAAGCGAGCAGCGGAGACCTGGGAAAGGAAAAGCACTTCGAGTCCTGACAGATCCAAGGAGTGGACAGGAGTAAAAAAAGCGAACTCAAAATATATAATGAAAACAGAAAAGAACACAAGTACAAAAGAAGAAAAAAAAACTACCAAAAGTGAATCGTAAAAAACAGCTTCAGGGAGAGGGAATAAACTGATTTTCGACTATAAAACGAAAAAAAAGAAAAAAAAAGACAAGCAACTAAAAGGAAAACAAAGCCATAAAGTAAGAATCAGATGAACTTAATAAAACCGACTTCTAAATAAATACTACAAACAGAACAGCCACAAAGTAGCAGAACTAGGAACAAAACGTAAAAAGCAGGTGAGAATCATCTGATACTACAACCAAACAAAAGGGGACGAAACAAAAAATAAAAAAATAAAAAGAACAGCAATCCTCAGACCAGTGTGGCGTTAGCCATAGGCGCACTAGTCGTGAGGTCCCTAACATTGGTTATTCTCATTGGCACCTATCTGTGTCAACAGTAGATGAAGAGTCTCGAACGTGGGAAGTCAGCAGGGCGACCAAACGATCAGTTTCGGGATTCTCATCGTCATCCTCTGATCCCTCGTTGTCATCAGCATAAGACAGTTCATCTGGTGGGTGGTAAGGTCGCAAGTGATTAAGATGTGCACGAAGGACCTTACCAGAATCCAGGTCTTGCACTTCAAAGGACACAGGACCAAATCCCTTCGAAACTCGCGCAGGGCCTCGCCACTTTGGCCCTAGGGGACGAGGTACCATCTCTTTAAACCAGACCAACTGACCAACACCAGGGGTGAAGGTTTCTCTAGCGTGCCGATTGTAGAATTTCGAGTAAATGCCTCTGGCGTCTCTGGAAGCTGTAACGGCCGCACGTCGGGCAAGTCCCAAGCGCTCCTGAAAGTCCACATTATCATTAAACACAACCTCATTAGCTGAACCGACTGGGAAGTAGGCATGTCTCCCAGTGAGTAGGTAGATGGGTTGTTCTCCAATTGATCTATGTATAGCAGAATTTAGAGCAAGACGTAATTCTGGCACATACTTGTGCCAGCCCCCAGGACGATCTCCTACAACACATGCCAGAGATGCCTTGATCACGCGATTGGTGCGCTCGACTAGACCATTAGATTGAGGGTTGTATCTGATTGTGAAATGGTGGGTAGTACGGAGCATTTCTAACATTTCCTCAAACACCTTAGCTATAAACTGTCTCCCGTTGTCCGTCTGGATAACACGAGGAGGGCCGAAGTAGGTCACCCAGTTATCCAGAAATGCTCGATGTACTATGGATGCCGTTATATCTTTCAGAGGTACTATCTGAATATGCCGAGAGTGTTGGTCAAGTATGGTTAAACCCCACCTCATTGGTGCCTGCGATAAGTCCAGAATGTCCATCGACACCCGTTCAAGAGGATAAAGTGCTAGGGGAGCTTCAGCCATCGGAACTCTCTGGGGTACCCCTCGTGACTGTTGACAGTTGGTGCACTGTTCCACATACTTTCGCACATCACAGAGCATGTTGGGCCAATAAAACATGCTACGGAGATTCTCATATGTCCTGTAGATCCCTGGGTGCATAGCAAGTGGAGGGGTGTGTGCAGCTTGCAGGGCCGATTTGTGGAGTTTCTCGGGAACACATAGTTGGTAAATAATCTTGTCAGGCAGGTGTTTTAAGTGATACAAGACCCCATCTTTCTCTTCAAATTCTGAGAGTGGAAGAGGCGGTTTTCGCTTTGGCACAGAGCCATCTGTTAAGAAAGCAAGAATTTCCCGGAATCTAGGATCCTGGATTTGTTCCAGTGCCAATTCCTGAGTTGATAATTCATTAACATGAATTGGAGCAATCTGTCTTGACAACAAATCTGGTACATAGTTCGTGGGACCCTCCTTATAACGTATCTCGAAGTCATAGAAAGACAGATCATGAGCATACTGGGTCATGCGAGGAGATTTGGTACGATGTTTAAAGATGTGCACTAATGGACGATGATCTGTGAGAACTAAGAACTTCCGCCCATACAGGTATGGGTCAAAGACCCGAACACCCTCAACCACTGCCAATGCTTCGCAGTCAATGGCAGGGTAGCGGGTTTCGGCATCCCGCAACTTCCTGCTGTAATAGGCTATAGCATGTGGTAACCCTTGGTCATCCCGTTGTAAGAGCACTGCACCAAGGGCTATGCTTCTGGCATCAGTGTGTAGCTCAAATTGTCGGGAGAAATCTGGCTGCCTGAGCACAGGTGCTGATACAAGCTTCCTCTTCAGTTCCTTAAAGGCTTCTTCTTGTTCCTTGTTCCACCTCCATGGCTGCCCTTTCTTAAGGAGGAGGTGAAGTGGAGCTGCAATGGTTGCATATGCTTCGATGTGCTTGCGAAAGAAGCCTGTGGCCCCCTGGAACCTACATACCTCTTTTACAGTCTGGGGTGCAGGAGTTTCATTGATGGCAGCTATCTTGCTCTGATTTGGTGCCACCCCTTCTTGGGATATGGTGAACCCCAGGAAGTTGATGGTGGTGGCTGCGAAGCTGCATTTACCAAGGTTCAGCTTCAACCCTGCTGCTGCCAGAAGCTTCAGGGTCTCCTCCAGATCAAGCAGGTGTTGAGAGAAACCCCGTGAATAGACAATGATGTCATCCAGGTAGGCCAAGGTGTGACGGCCTAAGACTGGTGACAATATCAAATTCATAGTCCTTTGGAAATTCGATGGGGCTGTACTTAGACCAAAGGGGAGACGACAGAACTGGAATAGCCGGTACCCATCACTGAAGGCAGTCTTAGGTCGATCATCTGCATAAACGTCAATGCTCCAATAAGCTGCCTTTGCGTCTAGGGTTGTAAATGTATCCGTTGAGCCCAGCTCATCGATAAGCTCATCTATACGAGGTAAAGGATACGTATCTGCCGTTGTGACCGAATTTACCTTCCGATAATCGACACAGAACCGTAGGTCACCACCCTTCTTTCTTACCAGCACAACTGGACTAAGCCATGGTGATGAGGAGGGCTCTATAACCCCAGCCTGAAGCATGCTATCACACTGCTGACGAATGATCTGACGGGTAGCTTGAGGGAGTCGCCACTGGCGGGTACAAATAGGGGTTGCGTTCCCAGTGTCAATCTGGTGTTGAATGTCCGGTATATGTCCTACAGCCTGGTCACTACCATCATAAAGGACCTTGTAGCGTCGGAGAAGCTCCTGTAGCTCCTGACGCTGGGCCTGTTCCAGGTGTTCCAAGTTGACGACAGGTTCTTCATCTTGTGATACCTCATCTGCTCTGGTGTCAACTGATGCAACAGCGGCAAGTGCCTGAGAAGGAGGTAGATCCCAATGGTTGCAGGCAGTTTCATCTTCATAGCCAAAATCAAACAATCCATGCATCAGGTCGAAACTATCCTCCTCCCAGTCAAAGTCACCATCCTCTAATGAGCTCTCGAAGGGGTCAGAACTCTCAACAGGATCACCAGTCTCTTTGGAGGCGTGGGTTCGGATCCCATCGCTGCCACCAAAAATATCCTGTGAGAGTACGCGGCTCTGTAGCCCAGGGGGATACCTTGCGCAATTTAAGGATGGTTAACTATTCCCCCCTGAAAGACCTAGAACCCCATGAGAGTGGTAGCGGGCAAAGGAGGGGTCCTAGGAACACGTGAGCATCGTATCGTTTTAGAGGGCTCTCAAAAACAAAAACAAAAAAATATATATATACATATATAGAGAAAACCTCAATTAAGGCAATAAACAAGTGATCGAAAATTAATTTAAGATAAAATCAGGTAGAAAATGAAATATGAAAATTAGAATTACCTCTTTTGATTATCATTATATATATTAAGTTAACACAATTCCTCTTAGCCAAAATAAGGGAACTGTCAGGACACGTAACTTTTCCTCTCCCTGAAGTATCAGGCGGGCTCCGTTGTTCGCAGAAGCCGGCTGGAATTCAGTCATAAAAGAATAGGGTAAGGAGAGACGGAATCCTTCTTCGACCAAGTGTGGGCACCAACTGTTTATTTTCGCGCCAAGCAGGGTCACACTCATGTCGTGACGTCACGGCCGTACATCTTTTCAATCATAAAAACGCGTAAGTTAAAATAATATGACATAAAATAACAATAAAAATACGCGTCCTAATTAAAACAGAAATGGAGTAAATTATATTAACGAACATAAAATATACTGAATGGCAAGTAAAACAAAATAAAACCAAAGAAAACTAAACCCAAACGAGTATAACTAAAAGAAATCTAAATCCCCTAAAACCGTGAGTAAAGATTTAAATGTTTGCGTGAAAGTGTATCAACGATGCGGCGGCGGCGGCTGACACACTCAAAGGTGACTCCCCGGGTGCGGGAAAGCGAACGGGTCGCGGGATGCCCGCCGTTACGGGAGGCTGCGGTGACGAGCGCCACTCTTACACTGTCAACATTTACTTTATTAATAACTTCTTCATTTTTTTACTATATCACGCCTACATGAAATCATGAAGTCAATTCGTTTTTGATGTTCGATGGCGACTTCCATGTCCATTTCCGCTCTCGTCTTTTTTCGAAGAATGTATTCATGATATTAAGTGATCGAGCCTCCGCAAAGTCGACACTGTCCCCTTTCATTCCTAGTGCCTATTCCGTGATTCCCCATTACGGTTTCTCCTTCTGTCTTTTTATCTATTTTGGCGTTAAAATCTCCTATAATTATTGTGAAATGGGTTTTTACTATCTCGTTGTCTAAATGAACATTTGCATAGAAGCTCTTTATTTCTTCATCACTGTGGCTGCAGGTTGGAGCACAGAGTTGAACAATCTTTAAGCTGTACCTACTGTTTAGTTTTATTGTTACTGAAGTCATTCTTTCGCCTATACTATAGAATTCCACGATATTCTTTTCTAAATGTTTGTGAACTAAGAAACCTACCCCTAATTCCTGCTTGTTACCCCGGAGTTTACCTCTATAATAGAGCAAATGTTCACCATTTAGTATTTTGTGTTCTTCGCCTAGTCATCTAACTGCACAGAATCCTACAACATCCCATTCAATGAAGGAGCGTTCCTCAAGTAATGCTAGTAAGTCGGATTCAGTTCTTCATGTCCTTATATTATATTTGTAAAGGTTCATTTTAGCACCCTCTGCTCCGGAGCGATCCTGATCACCGCCGTAACCAGGGGTTTCTTCGCCTCCGGGGAATGGGGGCCGTTGTTTTGTTTGTGCAGACATGGTTATTGACTGAGAGGTAGACAGCCGAGTTACCTCCCACCTACTGGCTTAGGTGTATATTGGTGGGAGGGGGAGTAGTTTAGCCGGGATGCCACTGATAAGCCCCTCCAGCAGGGTTGGCCCTGTCTAGTGTGGACATATGAGCAGAAACGCACGGGCTACTCACTACACCAGGGTATACTCTCTTGAGTATCAAAAGTGCATATCTGTTTGATTTGTTTTATACACTGAATTCATTTATGCGTATGTACACCTAGTGCAGACATAGTTGTTCACCCGAAAATGCCCTAAATACTACATATATGTTCATTTTCGTCACATGCACAGGCAAGCATACACCTTTACACATACTCCTATGCATATGATATACATACATTATACACAACTACACACATGCACATGCATACTCATATATAGACATATGCGCACATCATATACGCATATATATGTGTATTCGCACCCAAATATATGCGAACACACATGTGTACATATCTTGCACACATACTTATGAGAATACATACACATATATAAATAGCCATACATATGCTTACGCACACGTGTATGCGCACACGCATTTATGAGTACACATTAGTGTTCACCCTCATATATATGTATATACCTGTACATGCACAGATATATACACATATACATATAAGCATACACATACATATACACACATACATATATATACACACACACATACTCATATATATATATATATATATATATATATGTGTGTGTGTGTGTGTGTGTGTGTGTGTGTGTGTGTGTGTGTGTGTGTGTATACATATACAGACATATACATATACCCATATATACGCATATATACACACACAGCTACACTTACACACAAATACACATACACGCACATACATATACATGGACACATATGAATATAAACACACATATGCACAAATATACATTTCTCTGTATATATACACATGTATACCCTCAAGTACAAGCCCGGGAACATGCACATACATTTTGTACTCTTACACATAATTATATGCATGCATATAACTGTACATCCACAAACATAATCGTGGTAGAAAAACCCACAATGTAAAACTAGATTTCTACCATAGTATCAACACGACAGAGTGTTTTACCATTCAAACATAACCGTGTACACATGCCCTGGATACACATGCCCGCATACGTGCATACGTGCCCGTATATGAGTTTAGACGCGCATGTGCATTGCTTCTCTTGCATACACACACACACATGGACACGTACACACAAACAGACATACACCTGCGCATTTCCGTGCATATGCGCTCATACGCGTGCACAAACGATTGAACATGCTTAATCCATTATAATGAGCCCATTATGAAGTGCATAAATTGTAGGTTTGCAGCAGAGGGGTTGAGGGTGGTGTGGGAGAGGAGGATTTAGGACGATATTCGAATGGGTGTAAGGATGGGGTTTGGGGTTAGAGGAAATGAGAAAGGTGGTTTTGTATCTGGCAGTTTTTCGGGGAGGTGTCGCTAAGCCTACCGGCCTGCGCCCTCAGTCTACCGCAACCACGGGTCGGGGTCAGCGTCTGGCACTCGATTGAGGTGCCATCGATTTAATTATACAATTTTAATGCATAGTTTATCTGGCGGATCTTCTGTCGAATGGCCGATTATACTTGTCGCTTTATGGTAACCACCTTTAAACCTACCTGCTTTTGTGATGTACATTACTTACACACTGGCGGTTTGTTCCTTTGCGAATCTATTTGAGGGAAAACTTGGTCCTATATTAAATTCTATAGACTTGTGAGACATTTGTATTAATTATTATTTCTATTTTGGTTGGAGTATAAGCTCTATATATTCACGAATATTTCTCACTTATATCATCTCACATCTCACTCGTATTATCACTGATCTAACCACGACACCTCTCTTACTCATTGCCAGATATATATATATATATATATATATATATATATATATATATCTGTATCTATATATCTATATCTATATATATATAGATGGATAGATAGATAGATATAAATATATATACATACTTACACACACACACACACACACACACACACACACACACACACCCCACACACACATATATATGCATATATTTATATAGAGTTCAGTCCGTATATGGTCAAAGGCTATGGAAGTCCACCCTATACAAATAATCCACTGCCTTGTGCCATCTTTAGGATAAAGGAAAAATCTGGAGCCGGAGTCCCTGAGGCAGTTCGTTGTCGCTTGCGACCTCGTTCTAGCAACTCCTGCCACACACACACAACAACACACACGTGTGTGTGTGTGTGTGTGTGTGTGTGTGTGTGTGTGTGTGTGTTTATAAGACATATCAGGTCGAGAAAAAAAAGCTAGATTAACTTGGAAGTGACCAAAATGTATCATCAGAATCCTGAAACTATTGTATTTGCAAGCACTAGTTCACTTTGACACTTTTCACTTGCAAACTCGAGATGTTTTGAGATCTGGAGTTTTGGGATCATTTAGACCTATACTTATTGCAACGGGGAATTTTTGTTTTTACAGAATTAAAATAAAATTAATATTTTATATATATGTATATATAAATTATATATATATGTTTATATAAATTTAATATATATGTATATATAAATTTAATATATATGTATATATATATATATATATATATATATGTACACACATACATATGTATATTTTGCAGCGGGAATGAGTGTTACGGAGAAGTCTGTGATTATTTTCTTTAGATGTTTTGTAAAAATTTCAGATATCAACTAACGTTTCTTATATCAAGGAATTTATTCAGTTTATACGACAGCTTACACATATACATCTATTTATGTTACTATGTATAGAGGCCACATATTTGTTTGCGTATTGGTTGAAGATGCAGGTATACATACATACATTCAGTGAATATATATCATACACATACACACACACATATGAATACACACATATATATGTGTGTGTGTGTGTGTGTGTGTGTGTGTGTGAGTGTGTGTGTGTGTGTGTGTGTGTGTGTGTGTGTGTGAGTGTGAGTGTGAGTGTTAGTGTGAGTGTGTGTGTCAAGGGTATTTCAAACGCCTTATACAATTGGTTTAGCAGGAGTAGTGAAAGGGACGGATACTAGTCTTTGGTAAGGCTTAGTGCTTGGTCGTCAGCCCGCAGGGGAGCGCGCGGCTGGGGCCTGCCCCGACAAGCAGTCGGCAGGACTCTCTGAAAAGGACTCTCTCTGACCTAGGTTATCCTGAGCCTTAAGTACTGGTGGGTGCGTGGGGCACGCCCTGTTTTGACCAGGGCGCCGGGTGTTTCCCTTGAGGCGCTTCCTGTCATTCCGGAGTAAGGTCAGGTCAACCAGCTGCCCAGGCCTGTCACACCGCTTTGCCACCTACCTCGCGCCTCGCCCTCGAGGCGTCTGATATTTGCCTCAAGGGTGACCCAACCTGGCTGGTTCTTGACTTGTAAACACTTCGTTCTTGCGTGTGCTGTCCCTGATGCATCTTCGTGGCTGCTAGTCCCTGTCGTCTTCATCTTGGTCCCTGGTAAATCCGTTCGTCCTCGAAATCCACACGTCCTCGAAGGTCTCGCACAGGTCCTCCTTGACTTCGGATTCGTCCTTGTAGTCCTCGACCAGGCCTAACTCGGAGGCTTACTCGCCCAATGCACGTTCCCGCAGATCTCACCCAGGTCCTTCTTGCTCGTACCGACGTCCTCATTGTCCTCGTCAGGATCACGGGCGTCCGGCCGGAAGCGTCATTTTCGAGCTCCTGGAGGTTGAGTGGATCTGCGGCGTCCAGGCAAGTTCACAGCATTATGGGTCGACTGGTACCTGCTCTGGCGAGTTCCTGGTCCTTCACTGGATCGACGGGCGTAATTATCCTAGTCTTTTTCGGTTTCTGGCGATTTCCCGGTGACGATTTTTACAGCGCCCGAAGGTGACCGCTTCTGCAGCAGGGCCTCCTTCGGTACTCTAACAGATATCGTGAACAAGATTATACACATAAGGGCCAAGATAGTAAGAGAAAAGAAAGGCAACAGAGAAGAGGGGATGTTAAGCGCCACTAGCCGATTATTTGTATTATTTGCAGTTTTTATGGTTGAATTTTCGTTATTTTCGTCTTTTTTTTTTCATTTGTGTTTTATTTTCAAAGTTAAGGAAAAAAAAAAAAATAGGAGAGAGAGACGGTAACAGCGGTCCGCATAGACCTAGCTTGAACTGCTAACCGTCTCTGATAGACAGGAGGGTAAATAAGGGAAATGACAAAGGCATCCGCAAGGAATTACTTGAACCAATTGTCATAACGCAGAGAAGAAATGTATGTCACAAGTCACACATCACGACTTGACAAACTCGCGGGAGTGCGTGAGAGAGAGTGTGTGTGTGTGTGTGTGTGTGTGTGTGTGTGTGTGTGTGTGTGTGTGTGTGTGTGTGTGTGTGTGTGTGAGTGCGAGTGACAGAAATGAGAGTGAAAGTGACCTCACACAGACCGGACATAGGTGCCAAACACGGAAATAAACGTTCATTTTACATAAATGCAATAAACTAGCTATAGAAGTAATGCAAAATTATTTCAAGTACTACATTGAATTTAACATTTAATGATATGCGACAGAATGACGCACTAATGAATGGTGATGTGAAAAAAATTCGCGAGCGAATCTTCTCGGGGAAAAAAAATCAGACTTCATTGACGGGGGGGGGTCTATACTCCAAGAATGCCGTACTTCATGAAGCAAAATGAGCTGGGAAAATATTAAAAACCCACTCTATCTGCGAGTCTGTGATGGGTGCTCATGCAATGCCCTACGGGTATTTATCATGAATCACAAAACATGGCAGCGACGTCAAAGGAGTGAGCGGGTTGTGTTTAATAAGCGAATTACGATTCTAGCTTAAGCCCTAGTCCTACATTATTTAACGGACGTAACAATGGGTCACACCGGCTCAAAAAGTTGCCGAACGAACTAGCGTCGGAGCGCGGATCTTTAGGCATATACGCAACCCCAAGTAATCAGGCATTCTGACACTATGATAAGGGGAAGATCCCTGGCACTATATAAAAATGTAAGTAATTCGCGTTACAAGCTCCGCTCTAGCGCCGATAGAACGTGTCACCAATGAACATGCAACGGATGCTACGCGTTATCCTATAATGTAAGTCTCGAAAACAATATATTGACTGAAATGCTTCACTCGGAGGTCAGGTCAAGACGGGAAATGGGTAGTGAGAAAGAAAAATGATATGATGTTCATGAAAACAGTAAAATCATGAACGCGCTAAATTCGTTGTAATTGAAACAATATACTCTCTAATCACGAGAAAAATTAAACAAACACATAATAAATGAACGATATTCCTGTTGTTTGAACCCATACCGTTGATCACACTGTAATGTGATCTGAGGTCATCAGTGGAGAGTGTACCATTTGCTGTCAATTAGCACTTTAACCTAACAAAAACCAACGTGAGCGTAACTGCACATACAGCTTAACACATTTATGGGGAAGATAAAAGAAAGGAAAAATGGAACAAATATGTACTCACAACAGGTTCTGTAGACTCTTGCGTGCATGGGAGCGACTGGTCCGAGCGATAACCAGATTTCGGAGACTGTGAGTCCATTGTTGCGTGCCTAAAGGACGCAACTACCCCGCTGCTACCAGAAGGTCAAGGGTATTTAAAACGCCTTATACAATTGGTTTAGCAGGAGAAGTGAAAGGGACGGTTGGCTTAACCTCTTTTATTTAGAAGCGTAAGCAACACAGATATTCACACGGATACAAGTCTTTGGTAAGGCTTAGTGCTTGGTCGTCAGCCCACAGGGGAGCGCGCGGCTGGGGCCTGCCCCGACAAGCAGTCGGCAGGACTCTCTGAAAAGGACTCTCTCTGACCTAGGTTATCCTGAGCCTTAAGTACTGGTGGGTGCGTGGGGCACGCCCTGTTTTGACCAGGGCGCCGGGTGTTTCCCTCGAGGCGCTTCCTGTCATTCCGGAGTTAGGTCACGTCAACCAGCAGCCCGGGCCTGTCACAGTGTGTGTGTGTGTGTGTGTGTGTGTGTGTGTGAGAGTGTGAGTGTGAGTGTGAGTGTGAGTGAGTGTGTGTGTGTGTGTGTGTGTGTGTGTATGAGTGTGAATGTGAGTGTGAGTGTGAATGTATGTGTGAGTGTGTGTGTGTGTGTATGTATTTCATTTCTGCAGTGACTTATACATCCTAAAAATTCGGTCTCAAGCGCGTCTGAAAACCTTGGAAAGAGGTTCAGGTCAGAGTCCTGCTAAAAGAGCCTTTGACAACGTAAATAAATGAGGCTTTTAGACTTTCGTGATTTCGGAAATTCGCCGCACTTGTCTCGAGAGGGACTCGAGACCCACCAAAGACTCTTGACTCAAGTCGCCTTCCACCGTTTAGCACTCGAGGGTTTGGGGTCCTCCTCGACAAGCGCGAGGATTTGTCATACGTCGCTGGGAAGAGAAGCAGGTCGAACAGGGCGTATTCCATTCAAGGTAATGAGTCTAAGAACCAGAAAAGGCGTTATACCTGCTAATATATAACACAAGCATACCCTCTTCCTAATGGTTATGTGGAAGCACCTATTGACGGCGATAATAGAAGTACTATATGTATCACTTCCACGTGTTAGGATAATGCGCCCGTGTTAGAACTCGGTTGTGATAATTGGCAAGAAATTAATAAGAAGAAGCGAGAGATGAGAGAACACACACACACACACACACACACACACACACACACACACACACACACACACACACACACATACACACACACGCACACACACACACAAAGAGAGAGAGAGAGTTAATGTGAAAACGTATTAGCGTGCGATTAAGCATACATTCCCACCTTACTAACCAACCTGCCGATATATATTTAAAGAGCCAATTCCTCAATTTTAAGCGGATCAATACATTCCCTTCACACACACACAAAAAAAAAAAAAAAGAAAAAAAAAGAAAAAAAAAACATAAATACAAATAAACAATTAGCCCCTTCCAAGGCGACAGGTTGCCAGATGCTCAATAACCAACATTCATAGATGGTGTTTAGTGAACCGTTTAACATAAGTAGTCGTTTCCATCAGCGGGTGAAGTAGCGGCGCGGCGATCGGTCTGTCCAGCTGCGGGAGTCAGGTTTGTAGTCGAATCATGATGTCGAAATGCATACTTGTATTACTGCTGCTGTCTATGGTGATATATGTACAATTACTACGACCATTGATGATATTTGTTAGTCTACTACTGACAAAGATTTTAACATTTGTCTATCTGTTTGATGATAATATTTGTACTGCGACTAACTACTTATATTAAAAACTGCACTACCGCTGCTAATGATTATGATATTTGTATAGCTACTACTGATGGTTATAATATTTGCACTACTACAACAACAACAAAAACTACTAGTACTATTAATGATAATAAGGAGTTTATTTTGTCACGTTGATGTCACTCGAACGGCATTGTCACGTGTTGTTTTTTTTTTGTTTTTTTTTGTCATTAAAGGTCTCGTACAGTAATTCAGAATTGACAGTATTTTATCTATTTGCACCTCACGGATAAAGAGTTAGAAGTCTTTATAAACTGATGAATAGAGAATTCAAGTTAATATGAATAATGGAGGATTTCCTAACTGAACAAGGATAATGGAAATGCTACTACTAAAAGGATAATAATATTAATCGCAAAGAAAACTCCGGTAAGAATAAGACTTGATAATAGGAAACGCAAAATTAATTATGAATCTAGACATGATAATACCTTTATTCAAAAGTCTTATTTCAAAACACGTCATATTGGCATCCTTGTTTCTTAGAAAATGCTAGACGAATAAGTGATTTAATGCTAGATATAATATTATTTCTGTTACAATAATATCATTATCGAGATAGTATTGGTATTAAGATTTAAAAAACAAAAAAACAAAAAAAATTGTAAGAGACTTGATAAACTTTGTACACCGAAAGGACAGTTATATTTAAGAACTAAAACTTATTTCTATACAAAGGATACAAACCTCCGGCTTCATTAAAACCATTTCATTGAAAAGAATCCCAGGGTAATACTTTTAATGATGTTAATGGGAAAGATAATGATTATGATAATGATATGAATTAGGATAATAGTGATAATGATATGAATTAGGATAATAGTGATGATGATGACTACAGTAATAATAAGATAATGATAATGATAATGATATTAATGATAATGATAGTCAAATCATAATCATAATCATAATAATGTCAATAAATATGATAAAGATAATACCTAATGTGAAACTGGTAATAATACAAACGATGCAGTTACTATTACCAATAATGATTATGATGATAATAATAATGATTATGATGATGATCCCTGTCATCACATTACCATCAACATCATCCTCATCAACAACAATTACATTGATATTGATAAAGTAATAATCATATAGTATTGATAGTGATAATAACAATGACAGTAATGATAATGAATATTATAATGATAGTAATAATCATGATAATAGTCATGAAAATAACAATGATAATAATAACAATGATGATAATAATAACAATTATGACAATAATAATAATAATAATAATAATAATAATAATAATGATAACAATAACAGTGATTATGATAACAGTAATGATGATAAACGATAAAACATAACTGGTGTAAAAAATGCAATATCTCTTATGGATAATATTGCTGTTGCGACAAGTTATCCAGTTCATTCATGGAAGGATGTCCATCTGTCTATCGATCTATAGATATATTTGTGTGTGTGTGTACATGCTTGCGTGCGTTCGTGCGTGCATTTGTGTGTGTGTATCTGTACACACACACACACACATACCACACATAGTACAAACCAATAAAGTTTCCCCAAACACGAAAGTACATCTACAGTAGCCCCAGCACTCCTTTTCTCGGAAGCCACTTACGGCTGCTTCCGAAGAGAGCAGAAAAGAGGCATTTGGGTGGCGGGCGTGGTGGCGACTGCCTGGCTCTCAGTTCCGACGCGGGTAAACAGAAGTACGGACCACTTGTTACTGAACAAGTGGTAGAACTAGCAGCCTATTATATCCGAGTGTTAATGATTATATTATGATGTGTGTAATATATATATACACACATATTTACATATAAGCATGTATATGTAAGTATGTATATATTATATTTAAATATATGCATGTATTTATATAAATTATATATATGTATATATATTATATATATATTATATATTTGTATATATTATATATATGTATTTATATATATATTATACATGTGTATATATAGATATATTCATATGTGTGTGTGTGGGGAGTGATATATATATGTGTGTGTACATATATAAGTATATATCAGTATATATGTAGGCATATATGTGTATATATGTATACATATAGGGTAGACCATATATTAGATATTTTGATAAAATCAACTATCTCTTCTTAAACTATGCTCCACCCGACTGTCATTATTTTCACCACAACAAATAATCCTGAAACTCATCTGAAAAAAGACACACAGACGGCGACTCCCCTCTGTCCTTCCCGCACGGACGCTGCCCCGTTTGGTATGGCACCTTCCCCTTTCTTGGTCTGGAGCCGTGGCATAGCCTTCCGCATCTCACCCCGCCTACATTTACGTCTGGGGCCACTTGGAAGTCGCGCCGAAATAAGTTATTTGTAGGAATGTATAATGCTAGATGCACCAATATTTCTTCAGCGAGGGAGGGACGAGCTTATGCGATTTTGTTTTCAAAGTAATGACAAAAAATGTCAAGCATATTTGGCGAATCTCTCTGTATATACGCACACACACACACTTATATATACTTATATATTACACACACACACACACACACACACACACACACACACACAAACACACACACACACACATACACACACACACACACACACACACACACACACACACACACACATATATATATAACTGTTTAGTTATGTATGTAT
>NC_061831.1:17502094-17507094 GCF_019202785.1 Penaeus chinensis
CTTAATTTTTAGACTCTCCCTGTGGTTCCTAAAATTCCGTCTTGGATTCTTCCAAGAAACTGATTCTGATATTTACCCTTAGCATTGTGACATAGAAATCATTAACCACGGTCTTTCCCTTCAGTTCTGTATTTCGTATAGGAAAAAAATGCTGTATAGTCTCATGCTACAAAGTAAAATGTATGGTTTTGCAAGGAGCTGATTTTAATAATTATTGCAGAGCTGGACCTGCGGATCATCAACCCGAGGAGCATGATACGGTCTGGCCTGTACGTGACGGTGATGAGCCCGTCCGTGCTGCCGACCGCCCTCGTCACCAGCGAAGGCACGCACCTCAAGCCCAACACCATCTCCTCCATTCGCGTCACCGCCACGAGGGTCTCTTTTCCGTTTTTGTCATTGTTTTAGTTTGTCTCGTCTTATTCGTAATGTCAATAGCTTAGAAAATAAATGAAAGGCAAGATAAAGTCAAAATAGGTGGATTAACGTTATGGCTGTCCTTCAGATATGGCGCAGTCGATATTCCTTTTCATCGAAAACGCGAATTAGCAAAGAATTGAAGACGCTTAGTATTCACAAGACATGGTTTCTTTATTTCCTATTTCCACATTTCCACTCGTCCAATGAAATGATAGACTCGTTCTTCAGAGCTGTTGCAATCGATTTTCTCTTCATAGATAGATCATACCAACTGATCAAAGAGTAACCTAGGATAGCCCCCTCACTCTATAAACATTGCAGAAGAACACGGAGTCGATGAGTATGATCCAAACCGACTGGGACGAGGAGGTGTGCGTGGACGGATCTCGGCTCGATTACGTGGCCCGGCCCGAAGAGTTTTACAACACGAAATTAAACTGTAAGATTGCCAGCGCTCGCAACTTCTTCATCAAACTCTGCAACTGTTCCATGTACGGTTTCAGTTATTACAATGGTAAGGGCAGCACCTGCATTTCTAGGTAAGGGTAAAAAGGAAATTGAAGTGAGAGAGAGAATAAAAATAAAGTGATTTAAATGCAAAGTTCAAGCGGTAAGTACCATCGTTATGGATATTACAGTAATAAGTAGAAGTAATGAGCAATCAATCTAATTGGGTCTGTTATTAGATTTTAGAAAGGCTATCAGCATGTTGCAAAGCAGTTCTTCCTTTAGAAAATAGTTTTTTATTGTTTTATTTTTTCGTTACGTGATTAGGTCAAGTACATATGACCGCACGTGTCATTCAGCGTGTCAGTCTACACAACAGGCGATCAAGCCCAACCAGCCTGCTCCATTTCGCATCTGCCGGTTTTCCATTATAATGAATAGGAAGTATATGCAAATGCATGTTTATCTATAGCTATTTGTCATTTTTATGTGTCAATTTATACTGTGTGTATGTGTGTGTGTATGTATATATATGTATATATATGTATATATATGTATATATATGTATATATATGTATATATATATGTATATATATGTGTATATGCATACACACAAACAAACACACACACATATCTATAGATATGTATGTGTATATATATGTATATACATGTATAGGCATATATATCTATATCTATATATATTTATATCTATATCTGTATAATATATATATATATATATATATACATATATATATATATATATATATATATATATATATATATATATATATATAATGTGTGTATATTTATGTAAATATAATACATATATGTATATATGTAATATAATATATATATGTATATATATATATATATATATATATTCACACACATGCACTTGCTTATTTACGTAGGTATATCCACTTTAATGATGTTATTGAAAATTATTACTTTATTTTACATTTTTTCCCTTTATTTTGGACTTACTTTCCACATCTACTTATAACATATTTCCTCGCCATAAATAACTTTTCTTTTACCTTTACTTATTGGTCTTCTTCTCCCTTCATATCCATTCTAATGAAAACATCTTTATCCCATATGTATTTCAATTTTTTATCTATTTATTATTGTTCATACTGGAAATATTTCCCGCTCATCTTTATTCTGATTTGCCTCTTCCTCGCTTGCAAAATTTATAGGTCTTTCATTTGACTTCAAACGCATTCAATATTCAGCAAGTTCTGCTTTAGGCAAATTACCTCCTTTTAATTCATTAAACATCTATCGCGAAACCACTCAAACATCACCTGTTAGTGGAATCCTGTAGCGTCGTCCGCCCGTAAAACTGTTCAAAAAAAAATATTTCTCACTCTCTCTCTCTATCTGTCTGTCCATCCCTCTCTCTCTTTATATATATACACACACATACAAATATACATACATATATATATATATATATATATATATATATATATGAATGACAAAACCCTCTTCCGTGTAGAAACTATGGTAGAGAAACCCACAATACAAAACTTAGATTTATCGAAAATAGGCTACAGTTTCGAAATCCACCTGGATTCCATCTTCAGGTCTGAAAAGGAAAGGGAAAGGAGGGGGTATAAAAGAGAGAGATTAGAGGCAACACGGTATCCCGAGGCAGGTGAGGACAGACGAACGGAAGTGAAGGGAAGTCAGATCAGGTCAGAGGATCGGGCTGACTATGCGCAGGGTAGCCGCCATAAGGGAGAAGGCGGAAGATGTGGGAAGAGAGGAGACTATCGGCAGGAGAAAAGGCGCTGTTCAAGTCGAAATTAGGCATTTCGCGCCGCTGACCAGTCCATCTGATGGTCTGTGTCTCACTGATGGCAAAAGAGGGCGTTGTTGCTGTGTCCCCTGGGTACAGCGTACTTATGTTGAGACAGACACTTAGGGAGACTGGTGTCTGTCTCGCCAAAGCATTGCTTATCACAGGAGGCACAAGTAACAGCATAAGTACCCACCTTCTAGGTAGAGGGAGGACTGGTGTGGACCAGGTTGCGACGGAGAGTGTTCACCTGGCGAAAGATCAGCCGACAGTTGAGAGGGTGAAGAGGGTGACGGAGAGAGTAGATCTCAGTGGTAGGTGAGGAGTCTCTTTAGGAGAGGAGACGTGGTAGAAATTACGCCGTGCCCTAGATAACGCGACGTCGAGAACATGACGAGGGTAGCCCAGTTTCGAGAACGACCAACGACGCAGGAAGTCGATCTCTCCATCCAGATATTGGGATCAAAGATGCAGAGGGCACAGAGGAACAACGATTTGGCAACGCCTCTCTTTACATGGAGAGGTTGGTATTGTATGAGAAGTGTATGTACATACCACTATGCATAGTTTCCTGTTTATGGAGGAGGAGAAGTGGTCAGCAGAGCGATAAACTCAGAGAAGGGAGAAGCTCAGACTCCAAGAATTCCATGAAGAGGTTTGCCAAGACTGGAGAGAGGGGATAGCCCATAGCAACACCGAACACCGAATACATATATGTATAGATGCACACACTCACACACACACACACACACACACACACACACACACACACACACACACACACACACACACACACACACACACACACACATATATATATATATACGAAAAGGAACACACCCACAGTAAGAAATTAATATGAATCGTAACGTTTCGAACTCTTCACGAGTTCCTTTTCAGACGAATAATAAACCGAAATGGATGCAAGGAGAGAGTTTTGACAAGAATATTTAGTGGTTGAGAGACAGAACGAACAAGAGCTGAATTAGGTCTCAGGAGGAAGGGCAAGGTCGAAGAGCCTAGGGAAGGCTTTGCTAACTAACGAGGAGGTAAGGTCATCCAAGCCCCATTGACCAGCACTCAAGTTAAAGTTAGGCATTTTTCTAATTACACACATACACACACATACACACACACACACACACACACACACACACACACACACACATACACACACACACATATGTATATATATATATATATATATGCATATATATATGTATACATATATGTGTATGTATGTATGTATATATGTAAATCAGTGTGGATCTGCTGAATTAGTAATAACTTAAAAAAATGTCAGGCATATTTGGCGAATCTCTCTCTCTCTCTCTCTCTCTCTCTCTCTCTCTCTCTCTCTCTCTCTCTCTCTCTCTCTCTCTCTCTCTCTCTCTCTCTCTCTCTCTGTCTGTCTCTCTCTCTTGCTCTCGCTTTTTTCTATCTGTCTTTGTCTGTCCATCAGTATATCCATCTCTGTACGTATATATCTCTAACATTTTACTCTTACCATGTCCATTCTTAATATAATATGTTTAATTAAATTCCAATGTCTTTTCTCGGATTTCACAACAGATGGACCTATTGTACAAGGTATACAAAGCGAGGTATACTTAATTAGTGTTATTTCGTCACTCGCCTCTCCAGACCAGTATAACATGTAATTAATGTACATTCCGTATTAATTTCCCTGAACTATAACCCTACAACTTTCCTCAGACGTCCATCAAGCGTGTATGATAAGCGATGGGAGAAGCTGTTATGAGGGTTTGGAGTTGATCCTACAAGGTAACGTCAGTAATGAAAATCGGAGCCAAGGTAGGTGGTTTTACGGATGATTTTGTTTTTGAGTGGTGGATGGACTCGCCGAGGGACAGATGGATAACCATTAAGAAATGGAAATTGCCTAAGTTTCATGAAAATAGTGGGGTAAGAATAGGAATGTGGATAGAAGTTGGTAAGGGTGAATCAGCGAGGGAAAAAACAACAATAAAAAGTGCTATTTTCTCCACACAGATTGCCCGTATGTGTGTCAGGAGGACAGCTATGTAACATATAGTTCCACCGATGAATTCCATAGCTTCTCTGCATTGCAACAGGTCTTGCAGCTCTCGAATGAGTAAGTACATCATCAGCTCTAAATAATGCAAGATTTCCTTCTCTATCTGATATATATATATATATATATATATATGTGTGTGTGTGTGTGTGTGTGTGTATTATATGTATGTAACACTGTTAACTGATATGAACTTCAAAGTTTTCTCTGCCTCGTAAATCCTCCACCCTTTACCTACCCTTGGCAACCCCAGGCTTATGGAAGGCGGAGATT
>NC_061831.1:17519594-17522094 GCF_019202785.1 Penaeus chinensis
GTATTCTCGTATGGCTATGCAACACTTCTCCTCCAATTGTTGCATGTATACACGGGGAGATCCAATTCACGGCTCAGTGCCCTCGAAGACTGGGCCACAGGAATTCTAAGGACCTCCCACAGATGATAAAACACCCCCTTGAATCACTGAATTCTTATATATTCTCCTTAGAGTGTAAAAAACAAAACAAAAAAACATTGGGCATTGGAAAGGCAATGAAGGTAAAAGTTGCATGCTGTGTAGTATTAAAAAAAAAAAAAAAAAAAAAAAAAATGCCCTTTCGAAGTTGGCAGAACTGTTAAGCTGATATATCAAATTCATATTTTACGACCATGTAAAGCATTTTATAATTGAGACGAATCGAACTCGGGAGGAAAATGGAGTGTGCACTGGTTACTGTAAAACACACTCACTCTTTGTCTGTCAATCTATATTTCTCCCTCCCTCCCGTCCTCTCTCTCTCTCTCTCTCTCTCTCTCTCTCTCTCTCTCTCTCTCTCCCTCTCTCCCTCCCTCTCTCTCTCTCTCCCTTTCTCTCTCTCTCTCTCTCTCTCTCTCTCTCTCCCTCCCTCTCTCTCTCTCCCTTTCTCTCTCTCTCTCTCTCCCTCCCTCTCTCTCCCTCTCCCTCTCTCTCCCTCTCTCTCTCTCTCTCTCTCTCTCTCTCTCTCTCTCTCTCTCTCTCTCTCTCTCGGTGTTCTTGTACGTCTTGCGTATATACTGAGAAAAATGTATGGATAATCATGTATTCGTATCACTAGCATTAATCTAGATCTCAGTATTATCATATATTTTTATTATAAACGTTGAGGACTCATGCGTAGGTTTTAAAGAAATATTTTATTCAAATGACGCACGACATTTCGCTGACATTTATTCAACGCAAAACGAGTCAAGATAAGAATGCATCTTGGAGACTATTATTGCAATCCATTTTGTTGCAAAGCAGATGATTCACGTGCTGCATGCCTGTTGCTTACCGATTCGTGCTCTGAGAACATAAGGATGTAATTGTTTGTAATCGATAGTCGTATATCACAACGAGAGAAGGACCATAACCTTGTCCCCATTCTCCCGTATCGGCTGAACGGTCGTCAGGGCGTCGGGTAACACGAGCGCACGAGGCGGTTCGGCGGTTCGACTCCTTCGCATTTCGGTTCCATCGGCGGCGCGCTCTCGTCTTCGCGTCGCTCCCCCCGTGTCTCGGCGTCGCTTCCTCAGGGACGAGTCGTGATAATTCATTCTTTCGTGATAAGGAGCTTTAGTGGGAAAGGCGGCACGTTGGCGGCGAGTGAGTGCTTCGTTGTTATTGTGTCGTTCGATGTGAAACAAATCAAGGTTCGTTTATGAACTTTCTGGAACAGAATATCTAGTTTATGAATGGATGAAATACAGACAATTTACACTGTGCTAATTTAAGAAACAGTCTACCAGTTTCCATAAAAAACAATTGGCCTCGGAAGAGACAATATCTCCCTCTCAAAACACAAAAAGAAAAAAAAGAAAACACAAGAGACAAAGAGACCGAAAATACATAATAGAGATGAAGGGCAAGTATGAAGAAGCGCTGGTCATAAAAATCAGCAAACGACCCCCAGTGACCCCTACGTACAGTGCCTGGGAAGAGAAGGAGCCAGAGCAGGTAAAACGTCATTGCTCTGTATGTAAACGGTGTTGCAACTGATGTTAAAGGCTTGCAGTGTGATTCAGGTAAGTGAAAAACAAAAAAAAACAAAGAAAAAGAGAAGAAAAGAAATGGAAGGGAAAAAGAAACGAAAAAAAAAGGGAAGGGAAATGGTAAGAAGATTACATCAATAATTGTCTAACGAATGAAATGTAAGATATGAGATACAGCTCTCAGAATTATGGTTGGATTTGGGAAAAGAAGACAGGTTCTATTAACGTCTTTTTATACCTACGAATCTATCTATATCTATATTTGCCTAACTATCTTTCTATCAATATTTACTTTCAGCCATCTGGTAATTGTTGTTATCTTCCTTCTGACGTCACCGAAACACAAACACACCACAATCATTATGAGAACATTTTCCAACCTTGTCTTTCGTGACCTATGCCATCTTTTTTTCCGGTGGGAATTAGGGTGTCGTGTGAGGTCTCGCGGCTCCCAAAACCCTAGGTCTATAGAAGTATATGTCTCTCTTGCCCAAAAATCTATCTCGTGGTCGGACGCAAGACCATCCGCAAACTCCGCCCACTCCTGTGACGTAATGGTAAGATCTACCTTTTTTTTTTTTTTTTTTACTGTATTGGATGTTTTTTTTCGACTGGTGCATATCTTTGATGGCTTTTGGTATCTTATGGTGAGTTGTGCAGTGCCATAGACACCCAATATAAGTATAAACATGCATGAAAATAACTGAAGTAAGATGAATGTTTACCGCCCACTCTGTTCCTGTCGCGTAAGCCGTGACCATCGAAAAAGGCTCTAATTTCTCTCCCCCTTTATTAAATTGATTGGTCTGTGAATTCCGGCAAAAAGA
>NC_061831.1:17532488-17534988 GCF_019202785.1 Penaeus chinensis
GGGTGGGTAAAGGGGAATATGGGAAGGGGGTTCGTGGACATGGCGGGGAATGGGAATCACGGTGGGGAAACAAGATTGGCAATGGGGTTGGTGAGCAGAATGGGGAATAAGGGTTGGGAAACAAAGTGGGGAATTGGGAATCTGATGATGGAGAATAAGGGATTGAGGGTTGGGAAATAAAGTGGGGAGTGGGGAATCTGAGGATGGAGAACTGGAAACATGCTAGGAACATGCTGGGAACAGAGAGGGAAATGAGGCCTGAAGACTAGGAATGTCGTGGGGATAAGGTAAGGTTTCTCGGGAAGATAAGGTAATTGGCAAGGTTGAAGAGGGAGATAGAGAGGTGGACAAGGGATGGAAGGGAGGGAAGGAAGGAGAGAGGCAGAAAAAGCGAAATAAAAGATAGGTAGACAGACAGACAGAGAGAGACAGAAAAAAAAAAAATAAAACAAACAAAACAGCAAGTCATCAACCTCAACACATCATACCCACGGAAAAATTAAAACACAGAAAAAAACAAAGAACTAAAAACCTTCGAATGACGAAACAAAGCAAAGAAAAAAAAAATTGCACGCAAAAAAAAAAAAAAAAAAAAAAGGGTTCCAACCTGGAAAAGTATATTCAGAGGAGATTTGCGCCGTTGACTTAAAATATGCATAACTCTAATGGAAGCTCGGAGCAGGAACGGCCGACAGCAAAACTTCGACATAAATTTTCCGTAAGTGAATTCCGACCTGCCCTGTAGACTCACTCTTCCCTGCGGCTCATTTAGGGTCAGAAGAGGTCACAGTATATCATAATACCTTCGCTATAAATATATAACTATAAAAATATATACATATCATATAGAGGCGTTGCCTTAGAGGTGGTTGGTTGTATTATTAATTTCAACATTGCATATTACAATGACTGATGGAATTTCAAAGGCGTTTTTCTCATCAACTTTCAGTCATTATTCAACTTTTCAAAGCG
This sequence comes from Penaeus chinensis, assembly GCF_019202785.1. Lineage (NCBI taxonomy): Eukaryota > Metazoa > Arthropoda > Malacostraca > Decapoda > Penaeidae > Penaeus > Penaeus chinensis. The sequence goes on from NC_061831.1 coordinate 17,533,461, forward strand.
TATTGTCGCTGTTGCCAAAGTACCGTAACAACATACTATACATATTTCTCTGTTTATTCTTATGTCTATCTATTTAGCTATCATTCATATATCTATCTATCTATCTGTCTGTCTATCTGTCTACCTATATATCTGTCAATCTATCTCTCTGTTTGTCTGACTATCTGTCAATCTTATTCTCTATCTATTAATTTATCTAATCTGCCTATTTTTCTATCTATCTGTCTGTTTGTCTATCAGTCAATCTGTGTGTCTATCAGTCAATCTGTGTGTCTATCAGTCAATCTGTGTGTCTATCAGTCAATCTGTGTGTCTATCAGTCAATCTGTGTGTCTATCAGTCAATCTGTGTGTCTATCAGTCAATCTGTTTATCCATCTATTTATCTATCTACCTGTCTATCTATATATCTGTCTATTTATTTATCTATCTAACTATCTGTTTGCCAATCTGTTCATCTATCTATCTATTTAATTATCTATCAATCTGTATATCAATCACTCAATCTATTTATCTGTCTGTCTATCTATCTATCTATCTATCTATCTATCTTTTTTTCTGTCTGTCTGTCTATCTATCTACCTATCTCTCTCTCTCTCTATCTGTCTGTCAGTCTATCTATCTAACTACTTATCGATCTCTCAATCTCTCTCTATCTATCTATCTGTCTGTCTATCTAAATTTCTTTCTGTCTATCTATATATCTATCTATCGAACTACCCTTCCATTTATCCATCTATCTATCTATCTATCTATCTGTCCATCTACCTATCTTGCTGACTGACCATCTATCAACGCTAATTCATCAAAGTTTTTTTCGTCTATCCACATATCAACATCTATTTATCAAAACGGAAAGATATATAGATTGAATCCAGCAACAATATTTGATAAATTTGATTCGTTCTCCTTGATCCTAATTTGATTACACGATCCTTTTCCCCTAGCGACTGATGAAACAATCAGCGCATGTGCGTATTTGGACGTTTTCATGTAGGGTATTGTGCGTACATACATATACGTACACCTACATGACTGATGACGGACAGTGGCTGGGATGTGATAGAGACAAAAAAAAAAAAAAAGGCAGTTTATGATAAACTATTCAATTTCCACTGGAGTCGTTGGCCTTCAAAGCGACGCCTGTGACCTGTTTTGACCTGTGACCTATAATGATAAATGTTTGTGGTTTCGGATCTGGGGAAGAGAGAGCTTTTGGTGACCTCGTTGTGTGATAAGGTTCTCGGTGGTGGGCGGTGATGGTGGTGTAGTAGGCTGTGTTTATGCGTGTTGGGATTCTTTGCGTTGTTTTAGATCGGTGGTTTCTGTGTGTGTATGTGTTTAGACTCGGTGCGTGGTTTCTTGTTGGTTTTGTTTTTCTGTGTTTGTTTCTGTCTGTTTATGTGGCGTTTCTTTATTTATTTATCTCTGTGTCTCTGTCTCTGTTTCTGTCTTTCTCTCTCTCTCTCTCTCTCTCTCTCTCTCTCTCTCTCTCTCTCTCTCTCTCTCTCTCTCCCTCTCTCTCTCTC
>NC_061831.1:17547488-17554988 GCF_019202785.1 Penaeus chinensis
TTTACTCTATACACACACACACACAGACACACACACACACACACACACACACACACACACACACACACACATACACACACACACAAAAAAAACAACAAAAAAACACACACTAATACATACGAAAACAAACAAACACGCTAAATAATAACAGTATTGACACTAATAGTGTTGATAAATATAAAACGTTGATGATAATGATGATGGTAATAATATTAATGATATGATGAACATAATGTAAAATTATAATGAAAACAATAATGATAATGAAAATGAAAAATGTGATGATAATAGACAAGGAAATAATAATCACAGTAATGATTAAAAAAAAGATAATGATGATAATAACAATAATGACAATAATAATGATATTAATACTAGCAGTGGTAAAACAATAATGCATATCATTATTATTATTTTCTATATTATCGTTATTGTTGTTATTATTATTATTATCATTATTACATTATTACAACGTCAGGCTCTGATACGGCACATAAAATAAAACAAAAGAACTATTTATCATTATCTGTTACGAACGTCTACTGAAGGCGAGGTCCTTGGTGAACTCTTAACAATGGTAACGTGGTCTGATAGAAAGAAGGTCACAAATCGACACAAACACTCACTAGATATCTCAGCGACCACCTTATCATATGACCTTTGTTGACCCGTGCGTGTCTCTCCTCTCTGACTCACTTCCTCCCTGACCCTGGCTCACTGACTCCCCGACTGAGCGTGAGTACAAGGTGTCGGCTCCCTCGCCCTGTTACCGTAGATTTGACCGCCTACGGGACTGACCTGCGCTGACTCGTTGAAGTAACTCGTCTAAGAGGGCCTAATAATTATCGTAACTCATCCTACACAAGGGGTCAGGCAAAAGCCAATCAGGTGGCTTTCAGTGAAATCCACGTGTCTTCACTTGACACTTCTACAGTTATCATCATCATCATCATCTTTATCATCATCACTATTATTATTATTACTATTATCATCATTCTGATCACCGTGTCATGGAAATGACCGAAACAATAATCATAATGATTATAATGGTATTAAGTTAGCTGTCATAAGAATCCTTTGCAATGGATTCACCGCTATGAAATAACAATGTGACACACCATAAAGCAATAAAGCACAAGATCTTTAGGATTGCAATTAAAATCGGATAACACAAATGCAATCATGCATATAGGATAGTATATGATGTAAATTCACTTTGCATTGTAAAATATGGAGAACTATGGATAATAATACATGATTTAAGGCCACTGCATAATTTGTAGGATCATGCAAAATTTAAGTGATATGGAGAGGACACATGCATAATAGACTTTATAGAAATGTGCAACATGCAGGCACATACAATATTCAAAAATATACTTTACAGAAATATAAAACATATATAAACTTATCTTTCGGCAAATTGCAAAGGATACAACATTCAGACATTTACCAAACAGGAACATGCAACATACGGAACCTTACAATGCAGACACATGAAACACCAAAATTCATGCATTACATAGCCATGCAGCATACACACATAAAAAGAGCATAACCATACCACTAAGAAATAACATAGCATACAAAACACACCAAACAGAAACATGCAACAGACGAGCTCGTAAATTGGGCATAATCATGCAGCATACGAAATCTTGCAACATACATAAACATACACCACACATACACCTACATTATCCACACACATACAGCATACATAAACATACACCTACATTATCCACACACATACAACATACATAAACATACACCTACATTATCCACACACATACAACATACATAAACATACACCTACAATATCCACACACATACAACATACATAAACACACACCAACATTATCCACACACATACAGCATACATAAACATGCACCTACACCTACATTATCCACACACATACATAAACACACACCAACATTATCCACACACATACAGCATACACAAACATACACCTACACCTACATTATCCACACACATATATAAACACACACCAACATTATCCACACACATACAGCATACATAAACATGCAACACGGAGAGAGAAATGCAGGATGAATTGGACGAACCACGGCCGAGTCATTTCAAGGCCCTGCGCTGCTCCGGCGTTGGGGCGAAGCATTGAAATTCAGGTGCCACTGCCACGCCGATCCTTTCAAGATGACGGGCTTGGCGATGGCACTATTTCCCTCGGTTCCCTTGCTCTTATTATTCTCTTTTTTTTCTGTTTCTTGTTTGTCTGTTTCTGTGTCTGATTGTCCGTTTGTTTCTCGTTCTGTTTCGTCTGTTCGTTTGTTTCTTTTTGCCTGTGTCTGATTATAGGTTTGCTTGTCTGTTTCTGTTTTTGTCTGACTGTCAGTCTCTGTGTATGTATGTATGTATGTATGTTTGTATTTGTGTCTGTCTGTCTTTGTCTCTGTCTCTCTGTCTCTCTCTCTCTCGATTTATCTATATTTATGTAAAAAAAAAGGCACTTTCTCTATATTTGTATTAACCTCTTTTATATATTTACAGTTATGCCCACCTTCTACATTTTGTTTTATTTTTTCCGCTTACTTTTCCTGTTTCTTCTCGCCCTTCATGTTTTTTCTTCCTGTCGCGAGCGCAGGATATTGTCCACAAGTTAAAGACTCGGATGTTTCATTCTGGATCGAAGCGACAAACGAAAAAGAAATGAGAAGAAAAGAAAAAAAAAAAAAAAATGGAATATTCTTTTACTGTATTTTTCCTATTTCATATGTATGGCGAATTGCTATTCTTCTTTTCTACTCATTTTTCGTGTTTTAGTATCATAATTGTCACTAATTTCGTTGTCTTCTATCGCTGTAATAGCTGACGTCCGAATAACGACGCTATTCGTGGGGCATATTCTTGTCCGCGTGTTGCTCATACTTTTGATAAATGGTTTATTCGGAGCCTGAACATGTCACGCTTTTTCTTATCGAATAACTCTCGGGCTATGATACGATGCCTATATTGGGATGTAATTTTCCTTATGCTCTCTCATTTTTTTCAATAGCACAGGCACGCAGACTCATATATATATATATATATATATATATATATATATATATATATATATATATGTGTGTGTGTGTGTGTGTGTGTGTGTGTGTGTGTGTGTGTGTATGTGTGTGTGTGTGTGTGTGTGTGTGTATACATATATAAACACACACACACACATGTATAAGTGTGTGTGTGTGTATATGTACACATACATACAAACATACATACATACATATATATATATATATATATATATATATATATATATATATATATGCACACACACACACACACACACACACACACACACACACACACACACACACACACACACACACGCACACAGACAGAGGGTATTTTTCGTCACCGAGAACTGCCCCTCACCCACATTGGCCGGGCGAGCAGCTGAGCTTGATTTTGCATGATAGATAAAGAAAGAGAGAAAACGAACGAAAAGGAGGGAGAGGAGGAGAAGGAAAAGAAAGAGGAAGATTAAGAGAAGGAGGAAGAAAAGAAGGAGGAAAATTAGGAGAAGGAGGAGGTAGTGGGGGAGGAAGAGGAGGAGAAAAAGAAAACGAAAAAGAAGTAGGAGAAGACAATGGGAGAAGATGAAGAAGGAGGAGAAGGAGAGGAAGACGAAGAAGAAGAAGAAGCAGGAGGAGGAAAATAAGAAGAAGGAAAATAGAAAGAAGAAGAAAAGGTGGAGGAGGAGGAGGAGGAAGAGGAGAAGAAGAAGAAGTTGGAGAAGAAGACCACGACAAAGAAGAGGACGAGGAAAACGACGATGAAAAAGAAGAAGGTAATGATGAAGAAGAATAAGAAATAAAATATGATGAATGTAATAAAAGGACGAAGAAAAAGGAGATGGTGATAAAGAAAAGGACGGAGATGAAAAAGAAGACTAAGATAATGATGAAGAAGAAGAGGACGAAACAAAAGTTGAATAGGAAGATGCCGATGAATAATTACAATAGTAAAACGATGATGACGAAGCGAACTCTAAGCGCGTAAGCACAAAGGCGCTTCCATCGTCCTCATTACGGGTCACATTAACCTCCCAGTCACCTCACTCGTCACGCCCTTCGTCTGTCTACTACGCGCAGCACCCACGACGGCGTCACGTGCAAGAAATCGTGATAATTCCCACTTCCCACGACGGGACACCCAAGATTCCCATTCCAGGCGCGGCGGGGTGGCTTTTGGTGCTTTGTAAAGACCCCCCTCTTGATTACTGACACGTCTCCCCCCCCCCCCTCCCCCCTCTAGTCTGGTTCTTCCTTTTCTTTATTTTATGCTTTCTTCCTCTTCCTCCTAGTGATCCTTTCCTCTGATCCTTATTCCCCCCCCCCCCCTTCTTCATCCTCTCCCCCTTCTCTCTTTCCTCCCCTTCATCCCGCTCTCCTCCTCTCCCCCTTCTTTCCGCTCTCTTTCTTTCCCCTCTCTTCTTCTCCCTCTTCCGTTACAAATTCTCCGGGAGACTTTTGTGCGCGTTAATACGATCGGAACGGCGCCCCGTCCGCGCATTATCCACGGCGACGAGCAGCACGCCCCGAGGCACTTGGCGGAGGAGGCGCCTTGGCACTGCACGCGGCGAGGGGGGGGGGGGCGAGGGAAGGAGGGAGGGGGTGTTGGGGGGAAGGAGGGAGGGGAGGGGAGGAGGGAGGAGGAAGAAGTGTCGCCAATGGAAGGAGGAAGGGGGGGGGGAGGGGAAGAAGGAGAATGCAATTAATATATAACTGATATTGGTTCACAATGAAGATGATCATTGTGATATGGGAAAAAAGGAAGGGGGGGGGGGGAGGAGGGGATATCGAATCAAGATAAAGAAATAAGAAATCAAAACTTTCATTATTTGAATTTTGTTTAATAATCTATATTTAACAACATATTTGCCTCCACGATATTTATTTAAACCCGCTGTTGATTTCAGCAAAATAATATCGGCTTCACCTAAATTTTCGAAAAATAACTGAGAAAATGTTTGCAAATCTTCTTTTAAATCTCAGAGAAAGAATTTACCCATAATAATTTCTAACTGACTGAGAGGCAGAAATGAATATATGATTTTATAGACAATATAACCTAGTTTATGGTGCTAATGTAGGGTCGTCAACTTCTTACTGTGGACAGCGAACTTTCTTTTCCTTTCAGAAATGTTAACGAAATAGATCTAATACTATTTGAAATACCATCCCAGCCGCGTGACCTTTCCAAGAAACCCAAGAAAAGAAAAGAGAGAAAAAAAAAAAATAAGGTTGGATTCCTTTTCTAAAATCCATAGAGAAATATCCTTGTTTTTGGCAGCGAGTAACAGAAAACGGGAAGTTGTCGGATCATAAAGCACGCGCGAGTCGTCACGGCCTGCCTCTTTTGGAGAATAGGTAAGAACCCTCATTCTTGAAACCCCGAAGATTCATGAGCTTAAATCCCCCGGTGGCCGCTGGAGACAGAGTTCCAATCCTCCACAATATGTCCAAACATTTTAGTAATAGCAGAGTATATATGCAAATGCTCTCGGGGCGAATGACATGTTTACAGCTCAATAAGGGAGGGGAGACTAGTATATAAAGGGGGGCAAGGCGTAATGTCCACCTCCTAGGGAAACAAAATTATAGAGAGCTCTGGACACGGTCGAGTGAGTTTTTGGCTCGCTCTTTCGATGCCAGGATGCTAAAAGGTGCGGATATCAGCAAATGATAAAGTGAGATAAGAGCGACGATTGTTCCATGGACAGACAGCTGATATCTTGCACTGGAAAAGAGACATGATGGATGTTCGAAAAGATGAAAATGAAAATGAAAGGAAAGACGGATATCACGCGAACGAAATTATTTGAAAAGGAATGGAGGATTAGTATTTTCTTTTTTTTATCTTTGCAGAAAAACGAAAACAAACGAATGAAAAGAAGACGAGGGAAGAGAAAAGCATGGCTAGCGGCGGGAAACAGCAGAGGAAATGGAAAAAGGGGCGAAGGTTAAGCGAGGTAGATAGAAAGAGAGACAGGGAGGAAATGGCAACGAATGGGGAAGTGGGGAAGGGAGAGACAAAGGTTCATGATGTGGAAAGTGAGAGAATGTGATAGGAGGCATAAAGGGGGAAGAGAGATAGACGTGACGAGAAAACAGAGGGCGAGGCTGACGGACTACCACCTCCATCTCCCTTCCCTCCATCCCCCTCTTTCTGCCTATCTGTCTGTTTTTCTCTCTCTCTCTCACTCTCTCCCTCCTTTTCTCTCTCTCTCTCTCCCTCCCCCCCCCCTCTCTCTCTCTCTTTCTCTCTCTCTCTCATCCCCCCTCCCTTCATTAAACGGAACTTCCCTCTAATTTTGATTAATAAATTCACGATTACCCGGATTAGTATTCACCAATACAACGAATTATACTGCTAATTATAACTCTCCCGGTTGTTAACAAAGGTCCCTGTCGCCTCCTTCGGCAAAATACTCTGGCCAGTATTTCTAATGAAAGTCTCGGATGTGTTAATGATCTTGCTAACACCTGTTCGAAGGCTATTCCTGGTACATATGACAGGAGTAATGCTTATGCCAACAATAGTTCGTTTTTTTTTTTTTTTTTTTTATAATGGATTAATAAAGATGTAGGTTGTCTTGAAAGGAATAGATGAAAGTATTTGGTTATTCGTCTGTCGTCACTGCAAGCACGCACAGATATAAATACAAATAACACACATACACACACACACACACACACACACACATACACGCGCGCGCGCATATACATATATACATATATATATATACACACATAAAATAAACACATACACATTTATAAGAGTGATAAGGAGTCGGATAAACACAGATGCCTCTCGCATACACACTGAAATATGCAAATCTGACAAAGGCCATGCGCGCGGTGTATAGGAGAAGGGATAAGAAGAAAGGAAAAAAAGAATGAATGAATGAGAGAGAGAGAGAGAGAGAGAGAGAGAGAGAGAGAGAGAGAGAGAGAGAGAGAGAGAGAGAGAGAGAGAGAGAGAGAGAGAGAGAAAGTGAGATAAAATGTGAGAGAAAAACCGAGAGAGAGAGAGATGAAAGAAACTTTAACATAAAAAAAGGACACAAAGAAACATGCAGAGAGAGAAAAACATTAAAAAGAATAATAATAAAAATAAAGGCCAACACAGAAAGACCGAAAGAATAGAAAAAATACACACCGAAAAATCGATAGAAAGAGAAAGACAAAACGAAAAGCAGACAGACATACAAAGAGAAAATAAGAGAGAGAAATCGAAAAAAAAAAAACAGACCCCCCCCCCCTCCAAAAAAGAGAGAGAGAGATAGAGAAAAAAACAAACTTTTCCACGCTCTTCGGTGATCAGTCGTCAGGCCTCCGCACCCCAGCTGTCTGGCCCCAACTAAATCACCGAGCACATATCAGGCAGCTCGATCTATCTCTCGCGTGTCGGTTTAGATGTGCGCATTTGTGTGGTAACTGTGTGCAGCAGCGTCGCCGGCTTCT